>NC_083470.1:6435000-6687500 GCF_030014155.1 Tachysurus vachellii
GCCAGCTCTCTTCGTAGAAAGAATTAATGCTGCTCATGCACTTGTTTCAGCCTGCTAAATGAGGAACAATGTACTGAATGAAGGGTGCCACACTTCTCTGAAGGTCAGCCGGCATTGTTTGCAGGCAAAGCGATTCCATTTCAGCGAGCAAATAAGGATGAGCGCATCACCGAGATCAAGCGGGCACCGCCGTTTTTGACGGGTATGAATTGAACCTCAGAACATTCAGTTCAACAGCTTCCTTATTTTGCGGACATGATCTAAAGACTAGACATCCGAACAAAACTAAACTATTCTAACGTGGCAGGAGTCAGGAGGAGTGGCGTCTGTCTCGGACTTGTTATACTGCACATACATCATGGTGGACAATTCAGCCAGCAGCTCCAGCCATTTAATTACACAATGTCAAAGGTCCTGAATGATTTATAACCACCTCATAGAGAACGTCACAGTGCTTTTTCAATACTATGAGCATCAGTCACCTGCCATTGCACAGCAACACCTCAGGGCTCTATTTACATTTAATATATAGGATTCTGCTTGAGTATTCCGCTGGAGTATTTGGAGACAGATTTAATTAAGTTATTTAATAGTAATGAATACGTAAACACCCTCAAACTGGAATAAAAAGATTTCAAACAAATCCGATCACTCAAACCATATGGACGTCTGAGATAGATGTTAGACAGGCTTTTGATTTAATACCAGGTGGAAAATATCTGTCAGCTGTTAAATTAGTATTATATACATATACTGTATATCTACTGATGGGGCAGTTTGTCAAAGGTCTTAAATGACTGATGAGAGAAGGCTGCTGAAGCAGTGCTACAGTCTGAAATGTAGCTGATGCTCATGTAACATTTTAAATTATGACTGGTCTACATATTACTTTTGTATTTTATACACTAAAGCAAGTGAATATGCTTTGTGTCGACTCGATCACACTGATGAACATCAAAATAAAGCAAAGTTTTTGAACCATGGCGTTATTTAACAAAGCAAAATGTCTAACTATTGAAGCAGGGAAGTTCGGAATCGGAAGATTTCCTCACAGTTTTAAAGTACCTTGAATTTTGTCGTTTCTTAGTAACATGATAAGCTGTATTTTTGTCTTCTTAACGTCATGATAGATGAAAAAGGAGAGGCTGCAGAGAGAGGATGGCTGTTTAAAGCTGTTATAATGTAAGCCATAAAAAGAACACAATGCTATAGATCAGTGGTCTTCACTATTTTTTTCATGTGAGCCACACTGATAGGACAAAGTCAATAGGAGAGCCACTTTCACCGCAAAGTATGCCAAGTTATTCAGTCTTAAATAGCTTATCTGCTTAAATACAATGTACAATATTGCAATACAATAATTACTCGAGTTGCGGATGATGCATGCTCCCCATCAGTTACCTCTTTTGTCACTGTCACATTGCTTTGTTGCTGTTCATTTTGTGCGCGGGATTGTTTGATAAGAAATCGATCCATTATTTAGTCCGTGTGTACAGTAAACACAAGTTTTTAACTAGCATGAAACACAAACTAGCTTCTGGCAGGCCGCCAAAAACTGGCTATTGCGGAACACAGTGAGTCAGTGACGAGTCAAATAATATATAAATATATATTATTATTTGTAATAGAGCACATTCGTTTTTCTATGCTTCCCTGATTGTTTTTAATGTTATTTAAATGAAAAATAAATTTTAACCACATGATCATATCATGGGGGCACGGTGGCTTAGTGGTTAGCATGTTTGCCTCACACCTCCAGGGTTGGGGGTTCGATTCCCGCCTCCGCCTTGTGTGTGTGGAGTTTGCATGTTCTCCCCGTGCCTCGGGGGTTTCCTCCGGGTACTCCGGTTTCTTCCCCCGGTCCAAAGACATGCATGGTAGGTTGATTGGCATCTCTGGAAAATTGTCCGTAGTGTGTGAGTGAATGAGAGTGTGTGTGTGCCCTGCGATGGGTTGGCACTCCGTCCAGGGTGTATCCTGCCTTGATGCCCGATGACGCCTGAGATAGGCACAGGCTCCCCGTGACCCCAGGTAGTTCGGATAAGCGGTAGAAAATGAGTGAGTGAGAGAGTGATCATATCATCGTATTATTTACTGCCATATTAAAGCTTGGCGAGCCGCAGGAGGCTCGCGAGCCGCGCAATGAGTAACACTGCTATAGAGGTTCCACTGTAAACTGAATAAAAATTTATGTCATTTTTTTAATAAATTTAAATTTTATTGACGTTGGAACTGATGTTGGACCCCATCACGAAGATATTTATTCCTTATATAATACAAATAGCCCACAACCACCACAACCCTTAAAGTGTTATGAGCTGATTTGAATCTTATCAGCATACAGACCGACACGTGCAAGTCAGGACTAAAACACAAGGGTCATGCTGTTACAGAAAAATAATCCCACCAACATTAAGATGAGTTTCTGTTACAAACACGAAGTGGATTATTTTTTCTTTAACTGCACATCCCACGTGTTTTATTCCTCTTATACCACAATGAATTATGTTGTTGTAGCTGTAAACCATAATGTCCACTTGAATGTAAGCATGTAACTAAAAAACGAGAAAGAAAGAGTGCAAAGTCTATAAAAGACTACAAAACTGACTCTGACACTGAAGACTAGTGCATAAATGTTCATCTTTGTTAAATAGCAAGTGGAGCATAATGTACTACTGTGAATATCCGGTTATTATAGACAACATATTAGAAATAAAAGATGCATTCCTTTGCTCCAATCACCGATCCTGCAACTCATCAGGTACCATATACAGAAATATTAGCATTCAACAAATTATATCAGCATTGAAATATGGAGCTGAAGCTGACTGGAGCTTATACGAGCATTTTTTCACTGATCTTGAATTTTATGATTTAAGAGATTTTTTCAGCATCTACAGCAGCAGCTTCAAAGCCCAGCCTGGTACAGTTATTTCCAGAGTGGCCCGCAGGTTCATGCTTGTCCTCCTCTCTTCTCTGCTTTGCTGTTTAGCCAATTATCCTCCCTCTCCACTTGTACATCCGCCTCCTCTCGACTTGACCGGGTAGTTTGAGAGCATTGCGCCCTCTAAAACACCTACACAGGACACAGTACGTACCCAGAACCAGCACAATACTAAACACATGAGTCACAGGCAGGTGCTGAAGAGAGGAGTGGGAGAAACAGCCAAAGGCCAAAGAAATCCATAGCCCCTGCCACACAAATCGATCATATACACGATAATAAAAAAAAATGGTGTAGGTGACAAGACGGACTACGACCGCCGGCGATAACCTACTGGGAGTTTTTAGAGTTCCCAGCACTTTGCTTTCAGTAAACAGTCACACGGATCTCGTTAAGTGGCCTCTTCTATACAGTGAGAGTGAGCACTAAGCTAAATAAATAAACTAAATAAACACAACTGCCACCATCTGCAGAGCTCTGAGTTGAAACCCAAGCTCGAGCTGAATGTAGAAGAGACAAAACTTCTACAGAATAATAGGTTAGAAAACACACAGAGGGTGTTAAAGGTCGACCAATGCTAGTCACAGGAAAAAGTGAGTTTAGCTAGCTAACAGAGAAATGAATTATACCCTGACCCAACTTATCACAATGACTGAAGTTATATGTAATTTGAAAGCAAACGTCAGAGTTATTCAGTTCATTAAGAGTTACTGTTTATCTGTATGTTATCTGTTCTAACTGTTTTAACTGTCTTGTAGCTTGTTAAATGACAGGTTTTGTTTACAATTAGCAATTAGCTTAAAATGGACAAAAAAAATCTTTTACATTTTCTTTAAATTTTTTTGTATTTTCTCCCTTTTTTTAAATGCTGTTTTGCAGGAACACTGGTGAAAAAAACAACCATATTCTTATCTTAATAATTTGCTACTTTGATTATTGTATATTATTTCCAATCTTCTGTGTATAACATACTTTCTAAACTTATTAACTAACTTGTTTCTGTAACATATGATCGCAATATTTTTTAGCAAATCTACACCAGAAAAAATTATGTTTAAAAATCGTCAGGAAAATGAATACTGACGTTCACACATTTTACTGGTATTGAACTGTGCTGTTAATATAGCATCCATTTACTGCTTTCATTACATCCCTAGAGAAATCCATACCATCCCGACAGTGTCATGTTCCTACTCAGCGAAACTAATCCAGTGCATCTGACTGATTAAACTCAGAAAAACAGATGAAGGCATCTGCTGCTTAGTTACACGTTCTGCTGCTTGTAACCAACAGTAAAATGTGCACTAGGCACCTGTTCCCTTCATGTCAGTGATTCAGTGAAGCCATTCCATTTGTGGTTCCTTGCTGACAGCATTAGGGCACAATACACCTGACAGCAGCCCTGCTCCTCTTCACGAGCCTCCTCACTGATGGGAGATGATTGCCAGCTCTGGAGCAATCCTTCATGCCGGCCGTCGTGTTTGGAATCCCAGCACTCTTGAGGACAGAAGGTTGGGCTCGTTAGCTTGGTCTGGTCCAGGAGGAGGATCAAGAGGAGGTACCCTATGAGCGCTTCCTTTTACGGTCATCTCTCTGAGAGCCGACAACAGGAGCAGAACTCGGTGCTGTTATCAATCACACTCTACAATGTGCATCCCGCCCGGCTTGATGTGAAGGGGGATTTCCTCATTTTCAACAGCTGTTACTAAAAGGCATGATTCAGTCACTTATTATTTCCATTGTGTCGTATAACAGATCGCCTCTTAAATCAGTCGGAAAGACTAGAAGACAGAGGAGGACAGGTTATCCTCAGTTGTGACCCTTTTGTGCTTCATGATCATTCTACATATTTAACTGACTATACAAAACTTCAAACAGAATCAACTTAATCGCTTTGTGCATTCATTTCTAATGTGTTGGCTGCTATAGTAAAACAATCAAGCAGCACATCTGGAGGTGTTTTAACTTTTATCTATTTAATATTAAAGAACACATCATACTTTTATCCTTTTATAGTTACGTTTAAAGACCTGAAACATCAAGTTAGTCCCATTTATCAGAGCTTTTTCCATCATCAGCACCTCTGACGGTTTCTGATGGAAGCGTCCACAAATAAACCACCTCAAAGCTAGTTAAATATTTTTATGTGGAGTTCCTGTTAGAGGTAAACTTTAACGGATCATAGCTATAGAAACGAATTAGGAAATGTTTTTTTGAAAGAGTTACATTGCACTAATCTGAAGGTTGGGGGTTCAACCACCAGCACTGCCAGGCTGAATTTCTTGGGCCCTTGAACAAGGCCCTTAACCCTGTGTGGTCCAGGGATGATGTCTCTGTGCTCCAACCCCAGCTGGGATACATCAAGAAAATTTAATTCAATTTAATTTGTGTAGCACAATAACAATGGACATTGCTGCAAAGCAGGTGTAAAGGAATATAAAAATTCAGAGAAAATGTTGACATTTAAATTGTTCCCTAATTAACAACTGTGACAAAGATAAAAACTCCTCAAGACAATATAAGGAAGAAACATTGAGAGGAACCAGACTCAAAAAGAAACCCATCCTCATCAGTCTTATCGGTGTAATTTCTGAATTCATTCCAGCTTTAATGTGAATTATTTTCTGTTGAAGTTATCAAATGTTCATTGATGCAGATGATGATTATGGATGATGGCTAAAGGCTGATGGTGCTTGATGATGGAGCGGCACAAAACTCAACATGGATGAAAAAAAATTCACAGTGCTGTAAAGTATATGTGATGAAATAAACAGGCTTTTGTGTAACTTCTTACTATTATTAAAACATGCTGAAACTACTGTCAGAGCTGCTGTCATGGAAAATCAAACAACACCTTCTGACATACGAGGATGAGGTCTGTACAAATATTTACTATCCAAACTTATACGTACGTTAAAACACACACAACCCTGTGAGGAGCTGACAGTCAAGATGGATTATGCTCTTTGTAATTCTGTTCACAAGAGTCCCAAGTGGCTTAAGTTCACGCAATCACTTCCAGACTGCATCCTGAGAAAGCTTGAATGTGAGCAAACACGTGAGGTTAGAAAATCCTGGTTTAAGGTTAAAGCCTCGCTTCATCTAAAGCCGATAACATGTGGACACTTGTCATTGTTCTGCATTATAGCTGTGTTTACCAACCTAATTGGCAATGCTGTGCAAGAAACATGTCCAAGCTTTCCAGAGTTTTTGAGATAAGACTCTAGGAGATTCTAGGAGCTCAGGGAAAAAGTGAGAGAAGATCTAAACCCACACATCTCACATCGGGTATCGAATGTGAAGATGCCTGAAAACAAACTTCACATGGTTGGAGACGATAACACAGGCGGTAAAATTAGATCTCCATTCTACAATGGCATGGGTGAGAGCAGATTGTCTGTCAAGTCTGAACACTGAATGTGATTTCTGCATTTTTTGCTGGACCTCATGGGAATTCTTCTGTTCTACCAATAACCACGAGCACAAATATGATCTATCTGCTGTCTGCGAGGGATTTCCAGGAGAAGCTGACATTGTTCTGACCTGTAGTCATTATCTGTATCAGTTACTGACACTGCTATTGTACGTTCAGGTAAATAATATGGCAAAAATATCATATCACAATACTGGAAAGTATATAAAAACAAAAATAGTGTTATTGGTAAAAAAAAATTTAGGATACAAAGAGCTAACCCAATTACAGCTAGATGTCTTCTGACTAGCAATAAACGTGTTAGCTTAGACCCTGATCACATGATATGTCATTTACTAGTTACTGTTATTTCTTTTAGAAGCATACAACAAGCTTGTGAAGTTATATTTCATGTCTATAAAATCAGATTAAGCAACTAATAGACACTAGATTTTGATTTCCTGAATGAAAAACCTATAAGGATTTAAGAATGATAGATTGGAGAAAGGAATGAAAGGAATGATGTAAATTGTTAAGTGTAAAAGAAAGGAGAGGAACAACAACATAAGAAAAAAGGAAGGAAGATAGAAGGGCACAGGAACATGAAAAAGTAAGAATGAAAATTTAGGTGGTCATAAAATGAGGGATAGAGACTGTGTGTGTGTGTGTGCCCTGCGATGGGTAGGCACTCCGCCCAGGGTGTATCCTGCCTTGATGCCCGATGACGCCTGAGATAGGCACAGGCTCCCCGTGACCCGAGGTAGTTCGGATAAGCGGTAGAAAATGAATGAATGATGAAAATGAGGGATAGAAAAATGCCATTAGATCAGAATAAAGGAAAGAATTAGAAAGAGGGGGCAATGACACAGTGATGAAAGGATGAAAAAAAATAAGAGGGAGCAGAGATAATGGTAGAGAGAGGGTACGTCTGAGCTGCGTGTGAGGTTGAAGCAGAGCAGCTGATTGGTCGAATGTGACATCATCAGCTGGAACGGACAAATCTCCCACTTGATTAATAATTAACCAGAATTGAATCCATAATAAAAAATATTAGAAAATATGGTGCTCAGATTGTAAACACTAATAAACAGCAGTCACTATCAGCATCTTCAAACTCAAGTGACTGCAAATCCGAATCTTTCCAGTGAGTCAGAACAATTGACTCAGCTCACCCGTAAGAGTCCACCCAAATGGTTCACTGTCGGTTTCTTCACCAGACTGAACCATTGACCTTGAAGTGCTTGTTCTTCTTCTTTACTTCAGTGACTGATATTATTTCATGAAATAACATTATTGCAATTTGGTGCATTTTTTAAAATCGATCAAAGTTTCATCAAGACACAAGAAACTGATCGGTGCTGTATTAATGTGATTGTTCCTGCTCTGTCTGTGCTTCATTAATAGGATTCTTCCTTTCCATTGATCCTGGGAACAGATCGCTTCTTCACCGAGCAGCAGGGTAGCAGATCCCCGTCACGCTGCATCATTCATGCTTCTCACACAAGTCTTAACATCGCTCTAACAAACAGCTCAGATGTAGAAGACGTTCCCATGGAATCATTTCGATTAAATTACACTTTAAGATTCACTTTTTAATCTACAATTAAAAAAGTATATGTAGGTCATTCAGGTCTCAATCGACATGAGGTTGACGCATTAAGGACCTGGTACAGAAACTGCAATTCTGTTATAATTACAACATAAAAAAACACAACATCAGGGACATGCTGATATATGATTATATACCTACCTCACACATAGAACACAAACAAACAAAAACAATGCATTCATATAGATCTTTGGAATAGCTTTCCTGATCATGTTTGGGGCTCAGACACACGTTCCCAGTTTAAATGTAGATTGCAGACATATCTCTTTAGTCACATAAATACTTACACTTAGACATACACATAATACTTCCCATAATCTTATGCTGTAGCACATCTGATTAAATGCACATTATCATTTAGTGCTTGCTAATATTATGAACTGCAGCTACGCTAATTCCTCTCCACTGCATCTCTTTTTTTACCCATCCCGAGGCATACAGAGATTGTACCAGCTTCAGCTGTGTTCTGTTTCAGAAAGATTTTGGACCTTCACTGAGATGAGGCCAACACTGTGAGGATCCTGAGGCATCTAAAGAGTAAAGTATTCCGACATTGTAAGAGGAGATACAAACTCCATGTGGTCTTTGAGGACAACAACCTCCTCATCAATCCACAATTGAGGGACTGTATATTTATAATCACACCCTCTAGTGTCAGCCAAATATAGGATGAGGTTCACTTTTGAGTCTGGTTCCTCTCAAGGTTTCTTCCTCCTCCATCTAAGGGAGTTTTTCCTCACCACAGTCGCCTCAGTCACCTCAGGCTTGTTCATTAGGGATAAATACAAACACATTTAATTATAAGTCTAATATTAATCTTGAACTTTTATTTTATATTAATATTTGTATAATATTAATTTATTTGTATTATGCTTCTTGTGATCTGTAAAGCTGCTTTGAGACAATGTCCATTGTTAAAAGCGCTATACAAATAAATTTGAATTGAAGTGAATATAAGGGAAATTTCTACATTCTATTACATTCTCATTTTATTCTCATTGCATTCACCACTACTATATGTTTATTATATTTTCTTATATGTCATTATATTCTATTTCTTCTCTTTCTACTATAAGTGTTTGTGTCCTTTGTCCTTAAGTCCATTGCTGGTTCTGTTTGTTGTTGCATTTTCCACTTAAAGCTTTTGGCAGATTTTCATCCAGAGCGACTGACATTTAATTAATTTTTTAGAGAACTGAGCAATTGAGGGTTAACCATTTAAGGGCCTTGCTCAAGGGCCCAGCAGTGGATGCTTGGTAGACCTGTTACCTAGGATACAAACTCACAACCTTTCAATCAGTGGTCCAGCACATTAACCACTAAGCCTCGGGCTATCACATCCCTATTGCACTATGGGACGAGAAACAAAGAAAAAAATCATTTCATTACATTTCTGTAAGTGAAGTGACATACGGCTAAGTACGGTGACCCATACTCAAAATTCGTTCTCTGCATTTAACCCATCCAAAGTGCACACACACAGCAGTGAACACACACACACTGTGAACACACACCCGGAGCAGTGGGCAGCCATTTATGCTGCGGCGCCCAGGGGGCAGTTGGGGTTGGTTCGGTGCCTTGCTCAAGGGCACCTCAGTCATGGCCGGCCCGAGACTCGAACCCACAACCTTAGGGTTAGGAGTCAAACTACCCATTAGGCCATGACTTCCCCATTTCATTGGATGTAAAATGTATGTGACAAATAAAAGACCTTGAAAGTACAGTGAATCTATGTGGACCGTCAATCACATCACACATGGCAATACTCCATTACGACAACGAGGAAAGGGGACGTGAGGTTATGTGACCTCCATGAAGAACTCAACACCTGTCATCGTTACTATTGTCACTGTGAACTATATATAACACATTCCATAAAGCTGATATAAATAAAATCGACCACTACGCTAGAACAAAAGAAAAAAATATGAAGCACAGAAAGAGTACAAGCAACACCAACAGCCCACGCTCGTACTCTGAGTTTCAGCCTGGATTAACAGTTTTGTAAAAAATACCATACATGACACCATGAATGTAAAAGCTGGCAAAAAGCTAGCACACAAAATTCTCCTCGCAAACTTCCAGAAGTGGCAGGATGGAAATATATCAAAGCCATAATCCGTTCTTCATTCCACCATGCGTGTGAGCTCTTCTATATTTCTGCGCATGTGGAAAGGTGCTGATGGAGCAGAGGGCTGTGTGAATTATGTGTGAGCACATCGTGTGTGTGTGTGTGTGTGTGTGTGTGTGTGTGTGTGTGTGTGTGTGTGTGTGTGTGTGTTTGTGTGTGTGTGTATGAGCGGGAGGAATGATAGACTGAAAATTCGTAGGCTGGACAAAAGCTCTTCTAGTGGCATGTAATGTGTGTGAGTGTGTGTATGAGTGTGTGTAAATGTGTGTATACTGTAAGTGCGAGTATGTGTGAGTGTATGTGTGTGTGTAGCGTCTCTCAGTAGTCAATCAAAGCACAGAAAAACACACAGCACCCTGCATTCACAGCCATTGTTACATAACATGCTATTTAAATTTCTCCTAACAACCATCAGTCTTACCAGCTACCTCCACGATGTCCCCAGGGACGATGTCTTTGGCCTTGATCCTCTGCACCGTCTTCCTGTCCTGTCTGTAGACTTTCCCCATCTCTGGCTCGTACTCTTTAAGTGCCTCGATGGCATTTTCTGCGTTACGCTCCTGTCAGGTTTTTAAAGAAACAAGACACAGGGGACGCTTGTTGGCTGTAAACTGCGTAGACTCAACCATACTGATTGATTCACGTGTATAACTGCAGCACAGGGTCTTTACTGAATTTTCACATTATGTAAACCATAGATTCATTATTCGTGTGTCATTTTTTTGTGAGAGAGAAGAGCTTTTTTGGCAAGATTTAAACTTTAGACACCTTATTTAGCTTATTGAAGCAAGAGGAAGAGTCTTGATTCATTATAAATTTAATCAAGGTTTTGCTTTTGGGAACATTGTGAGGAAAAAAATCTATTTCTAGACTAAGTAAGTTGTTAAAGGTGTAGTTTTCTAATTTATATTACTTTCTATTCAAAACTAGCCTCTTTAAAGCTAGTATTGAAACAGGGAATGGAGCTTTGGGGCAGGGCTTCATGGTGTAAAGGGCTCTAAATATTTACAAACTGCTCCTTTAAGAAGTGTGCAAGACAGTGGGACCTCAGAAATGAGTGCGTGCCAGTTTCAACTCACCTGCCACACACCGACAATGGCGTTGGCTATGAGAATTAATAGGATTACAAAAGGCTCCACGAAGGCTGTTATCGTCTCTTCGCCTTCCTCAAACCAGGCTAAAACCTAGAGAGAAACACACAGAGATGCCGTTATTTCATATCAACACGGATCACATGACTACAGTTCATTTTCGACTGTGTGATTTCAGAAGTCTTTTTAAGATTTTTACTTGTACGATAACGTCAGATTCTCCATGTCAGATTATACTGTAAAAGACTGCTTACATCATTAATTAGGGAAGATAATGGAGCTGTGTAAACACAAAGATTTGTTAAAGTGAGCTTGAGGCAATACAGATATTATTTTCTGTCCATTAGTGTGCTCCGTTTACATTTCTCCATGCTAGTATCTGTCCAGAGAGTTTTTAGATTTTAGATGAGTGTTGTAGCAGGGGACACTAGCTGAGATTTGAATAAACTGTCAGCACTTTGTCCACAGTTGTGCTCTAGCACTAAATCAGCTGCTAGTCAGACTGTCATGTTATACTACTGTATGCCCTCTTTAAGAACTCCAAATGTACAACGTAAACCTGGCTTAAGACTTTTGAGCTGTATTTCCGAGGACTACAGAGTTTATAGTGTCGCAACACTGCAGAGACTAGTTTTTTCTCTCTTCACAACACACCCTGAAGGTCTTTGTTAATTAGGTGATGAGTTTAATAAGGTGTATTAATGAAGAAATGAGGTCAGATGCTAAACTCTGCAGTGCTGTGATTCTACAGGATGGAAGTCTGATATAGAATCATTAAAGGTATGGATTCTACCTTTGGTTCTTCAGCACAACACACACACACACACACACACACACTTACACACTCTTACACACTCTTACACACTCTTACACACTCTTACACACTCTTATACACTCTTACACACTCTTACACACACACACACACTCTTACACACACTCTTACACACACACACAGTAATAAACAATGGTCACATGACAATTTACAGACTGAAAACACTGCCTTCTATTTTCAGTACCAAACAATAAAACCGTGTAAATACATGACTCTGTACTCTTTACATGCCTATCTTGTTTACAGACACTGAGCTAAAACTCCAGACGTAATACATACAGTTTAGGTTTAGTATTACACTTGTTTGTCTTAAAGGTGCCAGACATTAAAGCCTGGCACAGCAAGCCTTCATCCTTCGCTCGAGTGAACGCTGCCTGTTTCTCAAAAGCCTTTTCTGTTGCTGTTTTATATGCAAAAAGCCGCCATCTGCAGTGATTCATCTCTCACTGGAAATGCAAGGCAGCCATCAAAGCATGACCAAGCCGATCGGCTGACAAGTCCCACAAAGCGGTGGGGAAATTCTGGAGTGCAAAAACACTGTGCTGCACAGAAGAACGCCTCTGCTGCAGTCTGGCTTCCTTCACAATCCTAATGTAATAAAATTACATGCAGATTCTCGGCTTTGGTCTCTGTCTTACAGAATGAATAGCTACACAAAAACTCAAAAAAATGCCAGAATACAAAAGAGCAGATATAAAAAATATATTATTTGAGAGGAAGCAAGCTAAAGCAACAGGAATGAATTAAAGATTCTACTCAGATGATGCTGATTCATTTTCTGTAACAGCAGCACCGACAGTAGTTCCAGCTCCAAGTTTATATGAACATACTTGTTCTGATACATTATTGTTTCTATAATAACGCATTAAAATAGTTAAAAACATCGTAGATATGATCAGTTTATTTAGCATTTATGGAAGGAGTCTCCAGTAACAGAGGAACAGGACAAATGATTTAAATTTATCATTGATTAAAAAAAAAAGACATTAACATTAACTCCCCTTTGTGTCAGGTCACATCACACCCCACAGTGGTTGTTTTTCTATAACAACGCATCCCCAAATGTTTTACTCCTTAATTAATGCAGCCATTCAATCTTTTTTATTCCAGAGATTACTTAAATGCACCATTGTAAAATGTGAATACAAACCATTTCATGTCACATCAAGAAAACAACATCTAGTTTGATTAAAAATGTGATGAGAATAAAGTCATTTTCATTCATTCATTCATTTTCTACCGCTTATCCGAACTACCTCGGGTCACAGGGAGCCTGTGCCTATCTCAGGCGTCATCGGGCATCAAGGCAGGATACACCCTGGACGGAGTGACAACCCATCACAGGGCACACACACACTCTCATTCACTCACACACTATGGACAATTTTCCAGAGATGCCAATCAACCTACCATGCATGTCTTTGGAAACCAGAGTACCCGGAGGAAACCCCCGAGGCACGGGAAGAACATGCAAACTCCACACACACAAGGCGGAGGCGGGAATCGAACCCCCAACCCTGGAGGTGTGAGGCAAACGTGCTAACCACTAAGCCACCTAAGCCACCGACGTTATTTTTGGAATCTTTTCGATTGAACTGAGCAGTTCAAACTGGATCCCAGTTTCAGCATCATGATCCTTTGCAACAATAAGATGTGCAGTAAATAATGTCTATAGAATTTTCCTCCCAAAAAAGAAGACACAGCCAAACAACCGAAGCAACCATCTTCCACACGACCCAACCGTTTGGTGCTTAGTGCCACTGGCCAATACTTCATACTGAACAATGAATAATTCTTTCACTCCTTCACAATTAAACCAGCTGCTGGAACCCAACATCCCAATGAAGGTCAGAAGCTAAATCTGTCCTGTAGCGATACCCTCCTGTCTAATGTGTTCTGGGAGAGCTGTCACAAAGCAAAGCGCAACACCTCGCTATCTCTACACTGCATAGTGGGCATCTGACTCTCATGCCTCTGCCTGCTGGGAGTTAGAGAGCAGCCCACGCAGTCGTGTGGTTCAGAGTTCACTACAACCACCGGAGCTCACAGACTTAACAGCTTCACTCACCGCTGACGTCAGTCACACAGCAAACTACACACTCACAATGCTACAGCAATCTGAGGAGGACAAATGGGGGGGACAAGAGATGGGTCTAGTAAAAAGAAAGAAAGAAAGAAAGAAAGAAAGAAAGAAAGAAAGAAAGAAAGAAAGATACATTTAAGAAGAGAGATGGGAGGAGAAAAAGGATAGAACAAAAACAAAAGAAGAACAAAAAAAATGAAGAAACCTGTAAGAATTAGTAATGAATATGAATTAAAATTAAAAATTAAAATGATTGAAATTTGAAAATACGTGAAAAACAAAAATAGAAAATGAAATAAAAATGAGACAAAAGGAAATAGAGAGCAAGGGAGTCAACAAGAAAGATACAGCACAACAGACATAAAAGGGAAGTGAAGAAACAAAGACAGACAAATAGAAAAGGGGATTTACGCCACTTTCTCCAGAAGCATTTGAAGCTAATGAAAGGAGTCTTAACACGTTAGAGTGAGGCAGCAGCATCCGGCTCAGACGTTTTGTTTGGTGGACAGTGACAGACACTCGATCGCAGTGAATGTTGTTTTCACCATTCCTGAGCAGGAGCAGCTTTCTCAGCTGTCTAACCTCCTGATCTGTGAGCAACTCAAGTCACAGACATGGAACGACACGCGTTTACACCTCCACATGCGATCATGACCGCAGGAAAACGCACACGCACACACACATACACACACACACCCACACACACATACACACACATACACATACACAAACACACACATACACAAACACACACATATACTCACATACACACACCCAAGTCTGTTATAGCAAACACAATGTTAATTTGATTTGGGTGTTTTTCCAGAAATTAGACATATATCCTTTATATTTTAATACATTTAACATATAATCATTAATAATTAATTTAACACACAAATTCTTGCTCATTTTCTACTTACAAATGAAATACAAGCAGCAAGCAGGAGGATCCGCACAAGTAAATCCTCAAACTGCTCAATGACCAGCTCCCATAATGACTTTCCTAAGTGACAGGAGAATAAAAAAACATCCATTATAATAAACTGCCATGCAAATTATTTAAGACTATTTTAAAACAAATGTCTTGATTAGTAAATAAGATAATTACCTTCTTCAGCAGGCAATTCTGCACACAGAGAAGAGAAGAGAAGAGAAGAGAAGAGAAGAGAAGAGAAGAGAAGAGAAGAGAAGAGAAGAGAAGAGAAAAAATGATAATATTAGAAATGCATATACTAATTATTAACATTATTATTAACTACTAACAAATAGGAAGTATTGATTAAATGCACATTTACTAAACTAAGGAATAAAGCACAACATGGCATGTTTATATTAGTAAACAAACAATAATACAAATTTAATCATATTTTTTTCAATACCGTTTCACACTGAAATGATTTATTCCTCTTATACAACAGTATAAGACAACAATTTGTCAACAATTTATCAACACGACCCATAAATATTTATTAAAGGACATTTCATGATACTTTGTGGAATATCAGTGAAGCAACTACGTCAGTTGCTAAATAGTGTTTAAAGCCTCTGGCCTGTTTAAATTTACCTCACAGAAAATGAGCAAGTAGAAATACAATTCTTAAATGTTAAACCGTCAAATTGTTCCTAAGAACATATGTCACTATGTTTAAGAACTTGTAAAAGTCAGTTAGTGAGCATGATGGTAGGGACGCAACTGCACACTCTGCCACTGTAAATCCACCCCTGCTCAGGAGACATGCTTTTACTTTGGGTTCAGATAAGAAATATATGCACTGTCTTTCTGCTGTATCCAGTGTGAGCTCTATTTCCTATTGTAAAAACCGCAAAGAAATCTCGGTCAGTAACTTTAATATAAATACCTTAATTTACTAAAAATTCCTGCATTGTTTTGGTTACTTCTACAAAAGGTGATTTATTTATTTAACTGTAATTTTTTTTGATACTAAAAAAATTTTGGCACAAAAAATATACTAAGTCCAGGACCTCAGTTTGTTTGAAAGCCAAAGTAAAGAGAGAGAGAGAGAGAGAGAGAGAGAGAGAGAGAGAGAGAGAGAGAGAGAGAGAGAGAGAGAGAGAGGATGAAGGAGACCAACATTCATACATTTCTCATGCTATTTACAGTTCATGAACTTCTGAAGAACATTTTGTCAAAACGATACAAAATTATGAACTTTAAAAACTTTCCTTTAAAACATAAACCAGCTTATCTCTTACCTTATTTGGATTAAACTCGTTCAATTTCAGTGACAGGTTAACAAATGAATATAACTCTGATAATAATAAGTAAAACAACTTAACACATACTATCACTACTAAAGCACAGTAAGTGGACCCAGTTTCTACATGTTATGATGCCCTGGAGATTCACAGACTCCACTTTAATGGTCACTGCTGTAAGGGTTTTCAAATCTGAACGTACGCTGAACTGTATTTTCGGATACAGTCTTTATGTTTTTTATGTTCTGTTCACATCTTGGCAGTGGACATACAGTTCAAAGTTCATACTGACTTTGTGGAGCTCAAGCATAAGAGATATCTGAAATGAGTGAATGTTGAATATGCCTATGTTATAAAAGACACACAAAACCACCTGTCATGTCTGGGGTTGCTCCTACCGGCATGTATGAGCAAAAATGTTGCCTTATTTGGAGAAGATTAGTTTTACATACGAAGGTATTACTGGGGTATTGTGGGATTTTGGTCTTGTCTGAATCTATCATGTCAGAATGAACCGAAAAAAATTAATCCATACTTCACCTAGTAAAAAAAAAAAAGTGTGTCAGTTCAGCTACTCAGCTACAGCTATGAAGAAATACTTCAGGGTGATTTAATTTTTTGATTAAAAGTTTTTGAGTTCCTAGTACATCTATGTCCTACATACATGTTATGGTCATATGACCTACTTATGATTACACAATTTGTTAATATTCATATGAGATATACATAATAGGAATGTTTTTTTAAAGCAACATCCGTGTGTACACTCCAGTGAAGACACTTTTATCTCTGTAATTTCCCATACAGAGATCCCATGTGAATCAACCATAAATACTAAAAACACATTCTATAGTAACATTACTTAACGGCGTGATGCCCAGAAAATGCATTCCATCCAAACAGTACTTAAGAATTTGAGAGAATAATTCTTTCCACTAACAGATCAGATTAAAAACAAACACTGGATTAAAATGGACAAATGGTCAGTTCAGTCCTTTTTGGTGAGAGCTTGTTAAACAGCTTGAGTGAAGTTTTTGCAAGGTGAAAAGGGTGAAAGGAGCCAGTCGCCTATAGTTAGATGGCCTTATTCTGCGCTGAACAGAACCTGCTCATATGCTCATATGTTATACTGAGCACCTCGTACATCTGCCTTTAGATGTACACTGTTATTATATGTTTACTTTGTTTGTTTAGTGTCTGGAGACTTTTTTTTACACTGTATGGTGAATATGACATTAAAGATTTTAATTAAAATAAATTAGAAATGCTTTGACATGGCCAGAGTTAATATATCCCTAGGTATAGCAGATACACCAAAGAAGTGTTTTTTTTTGTTTGTTTGTTTGTTTGTTTTGTTTTGTTTTTGTTTGTTTTTTTAATAGAGAAAATGAGCCAAGCACATGACATTTTATGTGGGAAAAAAAAAACATTTTAGATATAAAATAAAAATAAAAAATATCTTATTTTGAAGGTTAAATGAGTTTGTAGGAAATAATTAAATCTGTGACGTCATTACAAATCCGTATGTAAATTACTGTATTATGACGAAATGGGCAAAAAAAAATATGACGTGAGTTATGACGTCATTGCATTCACAGGTCGGGGAAAAAACTCTCACTGTCTCACAGCACTGTTTATATGCAGTGTTTTGAGTTCTAAATGTGTCAGAAAATGGGGTCTAAAAGCACCTACGTACCGTTTGGACCCCACTTCTCTTTCTGGCGTTTGACTTGGTCCAGCGACAGCCCCGTGCTCTCGTTCACGTTAAAATAGCTGTAAACTTCCTCCACGCTCTTGATGTGAGCGTTCTCCATGGCTAAGGTGGAATGGACAGGTCTCAGATCAGAACACAAAGCAAATCCTTTCCTTCAGCAGGGAATCAGAACGCGTTGTGTTTCTCAGCGTGCACCGTAAACATTGACGTGAGCGCGAGCTGAGAGAAAGACGAGCCTGAAAGTTGTGCTGCTGAGACGGAGGAAAGATGCGGAGGATTTCCAGGGAACCTTATCCAAAAATATATGTATATATATATATATATATATATAAAAGAAACCAAGAAAGAAAACAGGTCTGATGTGTGTTTCCCTGAAGATGTGGGAGCTGAGAGAAAGAGAGACAGAGGGAAAAAGAAAGACAGACAGACGGAAAGAGAGACGTCCTCGCTCAGTACATCACATCCAGTCAGTCCGAGTGCGCGCGCTCTGTCAGTACACGAGTCTCCGTGCGTCTCCGTGCGTCTCCGCGCGTCTCCGCTGAGTCCTGCTGGTCAAAGGCAAGTCGGCGCAGCGTTTACTCTTGTTTTATCGCGTGAGCTCCGCCGCTGCCGCCCCTCCTCGACTCACGAGCCGCAGACTGAGCCCGCTCATTGGAGCTCGTGCGACGAGCCATCAGTGACAACCACATAAAGGCTGTATCTCAACTTACCCTCCTACCTACTGTACCTACCTCATTATGAAGATGCAAGACGCTAGTGAAGTGTTTCAGCAAAGAATAAATATGTGTATATATATATATATATATATATATATATATATATATATATATATATATATATATATATATATATATATAATGAAGTGTTTCTTTGCTGGACCACTTCACTAGCGTCTTGCATCTTCATAATTCATCTTCATATATATAAATATATAAATATATATATATATATATATATATATAAGTTGTAGAATTTTAGCCAGTTTTTCTTACATTTCGGAATTCTTTGCTCATGAGTCATGATTGTATGTTTGGATTGGACCGGTTGCACTTAGAGGTGGGGGAATGTAATTAGGACCTATATGTAATCACCTGGAACAATTATGCCGTAATTTAAATTCTATAAAATAGCCAGGTAATACACACTGTATTGTCAAATTATGTAGAAACCTAACAACCGAACACCCGCTTTATGGTATAACAGACTTCACTGTTCTGAGAAGGCTTTTACTAGATTTTCCTAATTGTGGTTATGGTGATTTGCTCATCACACAAAAGTACAAGACTTTGAGCACTGATATCCGGCTTGGCTGCTGCAAAGTCAACGTTCCAGTCGATCCTAAAGGTGTTCAGTGGAGTTGAGGTCAGCGATCTGCAGAGGCTTCTCTTGGGCTTCCATTCCAACCTTCCTACCAAACCTTGCGCACAGAATCAACGTTATGCTTGGATCGGTTCCGTCAGCTGTGTTTCAGTGAAAGGAATTTTTAATGCGGGGGATGTGGTAGCTTGGTGGTTAAGGTGTTGGGTTACCAAGCGGAAGGTTGTGAGTTCAATTCCTACATCCACCGAGCTGCCACTGCTGGGCCCCTGAGCAAGGCCCTTAACCCTCAATTGCTCATTTGTAAAAAATGAGATAAAATGTAAGTCGCTCTGGATAAGGGCGTCTGCTAAATGCTGTAAATGTAAATGTAATGCTAGAGCGTACAGAAAATGATCTATTTCCAACTTTTAGCAACAATTCTATGTGCAAGAACATGTTATGTTCATGTGTTACCCTTGGCTACCCTGTTACCCTACTTTTAACTTCATGCTTACATTTAGTAGCAAAAAGTATGTATTCATAAGATAAACAAACAAAAAAATAGGGAATAAAGTATTTGGACATCACAAATGACCAACATTAGTACTTTGTTGCCAAGCATGTTAGCAATCACAGCATCAAGTCTAAAGAGGTAATTGGCTTTTTGAAGAAAAAAGCTGCCTGTATGACATACCCTATATGGTCAAAAATGTTCACCCAATCCAAAACCATGTATATTAACCTTGAGTTTGTCCACCACACATTCCCCCTGCTCTTATAACTGCCCCCACTCTTCTTTCCACTAGATTTTGAAGCTTGATTGTAAGGTATTTTCGGCTCATCTTACAAATCTTTTCAAGTGATTGCTGGCTTTTCTCTTAACTTCGTTAACATTAGTCTGAGAGTTTGTTGTGAAATCTTGTATGGTACACCTGTCCAAGGACCAGACCCGAGAGACGATTACAGAGAGAGCTCACACTGGATACAGCAGAAAGACAGTGCATATATTTCTTATCTGAACCCAAAGTAAAAGCATGTCTCCTGAGCAGTGGTGGATTTACAGTGGCAGAGTGGGCAGTTGCCTCCCTACCATCATGCTCACTGACTTTTACAAATTCTTAAACATAGTGACATATGTTCTTAGGAACAATTTCACAGACATGTATGTTTAATTTGATATAGATACAGTGTTTAATAATTTCATCCCTGACCTCTTTAGGAAGAAGCCTCTTCATATCGAACAAAACTGACATTTCTTTTCTAATGACACCAGGAGGTTTTTTGAAGCATTAACACATTGAATTTGAGTGTCCTTAAATACATGTGCACTTCATATGAGCATTCAATCATACAAGCATGAATGAAGATTATTTTTGTGGCCTTCAGGGTGCCATAAGACCCAGTAAGCAAAAGTTAGAATGTTTAAAACATGCGGTAAAACAGCTATCTTTGCCAAGTGGACCTCATGACCCCTGTTTCTATTTTAAAAAGCTGCTGTTCCTGATAGTGCTGTCATGTATATTGCCAAGTAACAGGACACATCTTACAGTTTTGACAAGTAGATATCGATCAAATGGTTCCGCTGCATGCCAGTCGATGCCTAGGACACCCACACATGACTAGTCCCATTTGTTCTATTCCCAAACGTCAGCCAGATGTTGACTGCTGCAGTGCTTTTATTCTACTCTCTGGTGACTTTCAGTTGAGTTAAATGTAGACTATATTAAGCACTTTAAATGCCCTTTAGTAGGGGGACAATTTATTATAGCACTGCATTATAACAACAAATCAGACACTGATCATCAACAAATCATACTTAGTACTGTGAGATCAAACATTTGGAAAAGTTCATGGTATGAAAGGTTGCCCTAAAATATACTGTTCACCTCATATTATCTTTGGTTTAGCAAACTGGGCCACTGCCTATAGAACATTAGTATTCTATAGTGTGATATATCTGGTTGTACCACAATTGTATTTAATTCTCTAAACCCACCTCTGGCACAAGATGAGTAAAAAAAAATCAATGGCATGCAATGGCATTTTTGGAAAATTCTCACTCATTCTAATGTGTAAGCATTTAGATTATGCAGATTGTCCAATAACAATAAGCTTAATAATAAATAGATTAAAACTCACTAACTCACTCACTCATTTTCTACCGCTTATCCAAACTACCTCGGGTCATGGGGAGCCTGTGCGTCATCGGGCATCAAGGCGGGATACACCCTGGACAGAGTGCCAACCCATCGCAGGGCACACACACTTTCTCATTCACTCACGCTAGATTAAAACTATGCTATTTAAAAAAGAACAACATAAACTCAGTGATGTGGTGAATCTTTTGGTTGATATTTTATTTGATGAGCCTCAGATGTCAGTCCATTGGCCAGTAAATGTTCTGCCATAGTAAGGTTTGTACAGAAGTCTTTGCATATTCCGGTTTGTTAATAGGAAGAAAGAGATACTGGTGAGGGGGTGACTGTTTATGTGTGCTAGAAGGTAAGTAATAACAGGTACTATCTGTATGTTGTAACTATATGTAAATGTAACGGTTAAAAACATGATGTAACATTTGTCAATAAATTAAAAACTGTAATTGGTGGCAGTTTGCCATGGTGTAATAAAGAAAAACAACACTTCAGGAAGTACTGTTATAAGAAAATAATCCACTTCACATCAGCCCATATCCCATCACAGCAGTATGGAATATCTTCTTATCTTTTCATATGCAACGCTATGTTTAATTCCTTATTTACAGACAGAGGAATAGAAGCTGTAATGCTTAAAAATTTGTTCATTTGAGTGAGTGCAGATAGAAAAGAAGCGTGTGTGAATCCTGCAAAAAGAATGTGTGATCCTGCAACTCTTACCAATTTATTTTATTATTCAAACAGCCCTTGCTATATTACACAAACGTCCCATGTTGCAGGGCCATTCACGTGCACTAAAAGGGGAGGAGTTTGTAGATGTTGCTCTGCTGATTACCTCTGCCCCTCAGTGACGGAAAACAAAAAAGGACCAGTCGAATTCCTAAATTGGACAGCTCTTCTGCCCAAGGTCATGACTGCTGCTTCCCAAAATAACTGTGTGCAGGCGCGTTCAAAGTGTAACACTTTGTTCGCTGTTATCTTCCAACACATGGATTGTAGCGCTATTCTTAAAGATGTGTCAAAATGAAGACAAGGGACTTGTTTGAATTTTTTGATCCATGGAACATTTCTGCAAACACGTGCTTTCTCTCAGAGTGCTCCACTGGTTATATCCACAAAAAATCTCCCAACTCCGGGTAATTATGTCCAAAGAAGGAGATTTTGCTCTGTTTAGAAAAGTAAGAGCAAAACGTACTGAGTTCTGTACTGATGGGGAGAAAAAGGAAGGGAAACTTTTAACAGCAAGGTCATTATTGTTCTCTATACGCTCTCTGAACACAGATTTCTTCATCAAAGCAGAAAAGTATTCTAGGAAATGGTAAAAAATAAAAAAATAGCTAGAAACATTGATGCGGATCTGTTAGAGAACCAGACGGTCCTCTCTACTCTCCTGTATCACTTGACCAATGGATGCCTGGCTCTGGGCTCGCAGGTTGCACTGCCTCTTACACTCCAGCAGCTGTTCCAGATCTTTCCACATGCGCACCTGCTTCATGTTGGGCCCATGGCTCTCCTTCACCTGCTTCTGCTCCTCACGGAGCTTCTGTTAGTGTGCACAGGAAAACAATAGCATTGTTAGCATGCCTCTAAATGACCTTTTAGCCTATTTAATTGAGATATTTTTCTCCCATGTTGCTCCCTCATGTTTCTCTCTTCTCCTGTTTCTCCCACCTTGTTCACTCATAGCTCACCATGTAATCCTGCTTTCTTGAGTCAGTCACTATACACAGTAGCTACTAATAAAAATCACTGAAATACTCACTCACTCACTCATTTTCTACCGCTTATCCGAACTACCTGGGGTCACGGGGAGCCTGAGCCTATCTCAGGCGTCATCGGGCATCAAGGCAGGATACACCCTGGACGGAGTGCCAACCCATCGCAGGGCACACACACACTCTCATTCACTCACACAATCACACACTACGGACAATTTTCCAGAGATGCCAATCAACCTACCATGCATGTCTTTGGACCGGGGGAGGAAACCGGAGTACCCGGAGGAAACCCCCGAGGCACGGGGAGAACATGCAAACTCCACACACACAAGGTGGAGGTGGGAATCGAACCCCCAACCCTGGAGGTGTGAGGCGAATGTGCTAACCACTAAGCCACCGTGCCCCCCATCACTGAAATAAATCAAATGAATACATCATAACATATGTCAGTGTCATATCAAGAGGTCCTCCTTGTGAGAATAGTCCAGCAGTAATGTTGTTCATCACTGCCATATAATTCACATGCTTTGGTGTAACTGAAGCACAATGAAGCATGACAGGAATATAGCAGGGGTCATGCCCCTGCTGCCACCTATCATCAGCCTGCTTTAAGCACACAAGACTGGGTAACAGACTGGGGAGGGGGGTACCAGGCTAAAGGAATTGCTAGACAGTTTAAGAACCAAAGGATTTACCTTGCCCAAAGATTCCTGCTCTGCAATGTTCTTGATGTACTGCTCCCTGTAAAGAAGAGTGGTTATAATGTGTTTAGCCTCCTTTCTTATCTTTGTTAATTCATTTTCTATAAGACCAGTTCTGACAATAGTTCTGACAGGAGAATTAGTTGGTGTGCTGTATTCAAGCTGTGGATTGGGTGATGGTGTGGCACATTACAGATGTGAACTGGCTGGTGTCCCATTTTTTAGATGTAGGATTGGGTTATGTGCTGTATTTGAGTTGAAGACTGGGTGATGTGTTTTATTACACTTTTGGATTAGGTGTTGTTCTGTATTTGGTTTGTGGATTGGGTGGTGTGCTGAATTAGAGTTGTGTATTTTATTCGAATTGTGGATTGGGTGGTGTGCTGAATTAGAGTTGTGTATTTTATTCGAGTTATAGATTGGGTGGTGTGCTGAATTCGAGTTGTGTATTTTATTCGAGTTGTGGATTGGGTGGTGTGCTGAATTCGAGTTGTGTATTTTATTCGAGTTGTGGATTGGGTGGTGTGCTGAATTCGAGTTGTGTATTTTATTCGAGTTGTGGATTGGGTGGTGTGCTGAATTAGAGTTGTGTATTTTATTCGAGTTGTGGATTGGGTGGTGTGCTGAATTCGAGTTGTGTATTTTATTCGAGTTGTGGATTGGGTGGTGTGCTGAATTCGAGTTGTGTATTTTATTCGAGTTGTGGATTGGGTGGTGTGCTGAATTAGAGTTGTGTATTTTATTCGAGTTGTGGATTGGGTGGTGTGCTGAATTCGAGTTGTGTATTTTATTCGAGTTGTGGATTGGGTGGTGTGCTGAATTCGAGTTGTGTATTTTATTCGAGTTATAGATTGGGTGGTGTGCTGAATTCGAGTTGTGTATTTTATTCGAGTTGTGGATTGGGTGGTGTGCTGAATTCGAGTTGAGGACTGGGTGATGTATTAGAGTGAGTGACGTGCTGTGTTAGAATTTTGGACTGGATCGTGAATGGATGCGGAAGTTAACTTCAATTAACATACATAAAAGAAAACTAGGGTGCTAATGAAATATTTTACACAGAGTTACGCAAAGCAACACTGGTTCATTCTCCATGCTGTAAAAAAAGATGGCTTTGAATAGAATGTTCCCTAAAACATATATAACAAAAAGGCCAAGATGAGAGACATTTTATTGCAATGTGAGATATACCATAACTTCTGAATCTGCCACAGAATCTGATTCTAGGTCACTCTTTTGGTGCCAAACTCATACCTTAGGGGCTAATGAATCCTTCAAAGAAAATACACTTCTATATGAAAAGACCTCTATTGTCCTCTAATGACTGCCCGACTAAAAGTAATGAAGAAACCAAGAATAGGACACAGCAGTGGAGCACCTCTAAGCATCACTAAAATGAGAGACACAAAAATCTGTCCCACATTTCCATGTTAAGAAAAGCGAGGGCATATGGGGAACAAATTGCTTAAAATAAGCTCAGACAGAGCTGCTTTGTTCATGCCAATGAATTTCCGAAAGAAAGAATTTGCATATGAATGAGCGGCTGTGATCAGTAAAGCATCTCTATACCTGACAGACTTTTTCCGCGTCTGTGGGTCTGAGGACACGTAGATCTTCATTTCATCTGCTGCCCGTTGAATTTGAATCTCAGTGATCTGGGAATGGATTGAAGGTGGGGGTATTGAAGTAAGAAAACAGTAGGATGTCAGGTACAGTGGTGGTGTTGTTTTTTTAAGTAGGAGGGTGGATCATACCCCTCTCATGCAGTTGAGTTGGTGATAGCGGTTTTCCGCCTGTGATGTCTCCTCTCTCATGGTCCTGACCTCCTAGACACACAGCACATTTATAGACTTTACTACAACAAGTCTTATTTACATAAGACTCTATTCTACTGCATGAACAATGGCCGTATGTGAGATTGCAGTAGGCTACTATACCTGCTCTAATTTGGATCTGTTGCTTTCCAGACCAGCAGAGCAAGTGTCATACAGAGCTTTTTTCTCTTCATACTCCTGAGAAAGCTCCTGGTTTAAATAAACAGAATTTAAAAATAAAGTTTGACTGCTATGAATGTAAGATAACCTAGCACATATCTGTCTATTATATTATTTGAATGCTTGTACATGTATGTTTGCTCAAATTCAACTGTATTATTATTCTGTGTACATTTTGTTTTTTTTCTGGACCATTGAGAGGTCTAGGAAAGACATGTTGCTTATTGGATTGAATGATTGTACATGACAGAAATTAAAATGTTAAGTAATATATAAACTTTAATGATGTTTCATCAGTGATTGCTAATCATGGTACTATTAATGATAGAGCAGTAGGCAGTAGTATCTCAGTGGTTAATCTAACCTGACCAGGTGATTTCAAATCCCAGGCTGACACTTTTCTGGACATTCAATTAAGATTTTAGTTGTAAAATATTTTGTATAGTTTCATGTCAGATAAATAATAGTGGAGAAAAAAAGCAACTCATCTCTGATCCTTCTCAAGTTCCACTGATTTGCTGTGGTTACTATGGTGACGTGGCTGACGTGATGCCTGAGCAGCAGCCTGTGGTGCAGCTAAACTACACTTGCTTAGTCTTGTTTTCATTTAAATTATGTTTCATTTAACACCTACATATTATATCTGTTTCATTTCACATTATGTCCCCAGGGGCAATATGTGTTGTACAATCCCCTGAAGTTTTGCTCTAGTTCCCACACCTGGCACTCCTGGCGTAGTGGCCTCAGCTCCTTTATTAATGGAGACAGAGCCGTCTTCTTTTCTGATATTGCTGAATTGATCTTCTTCACCTGAAACAACACAAATGACCACACAATTAGGTGCTCGATCAGACGTTCTTCGTTCTAGTTCTCGATACCTCCTGTACTGGACAGTTTGCATTTTTCACTTCTCAACTGGCTCACTTCATTAAGGACGTATACCATAGTGCTGTTAAATTCCCTGTTCTGATGGGGTTGATTCATTTTCTATGAAAGCCGCCCTAAAAATAGGTCATTGTAATTCTGTCTATATTCATGCTCTCGTGCTGTTTCTTATACATTTTCGAGTAACGGCTCATTCACAGGGACCTGCAGTGATGATGCTCCACATGATCAAAGTCTAATGATAAACTAAATAAGAAAATGTTTTGATATTTTATAAAGGAAAATATATAAATGTTTATATGGACATCACATTTGTACATTTTTATTAAAAAAATATATTTCAATGTAACAAATGGACAACAGCAAAAACAGGCAAAGGAAAGTGCAACCCATTGTGTGCCTGAGCAAGTACATAGAACAAATGCAGCAGTAAAACCCCAACATGATGTATTGATGTCCAAAATGTGATCATAACGTGTCATTTTAAGATGTGCTGTTTCCTTATGTGCAAATGGGGCCTTTTTTGCAACTTAAAGTCCCAATATTGCCTTACAGCGGTTCCTTTCTTCTAGTTTCTGTAGCAACCCAAAGCAAGTGGTGTGTCATGGCAGTTACAGATCTCATTGGGGAGCAGCATTGTCCCATAAGCCCAGAGCACTCATTAATGAACGAAAACATAAAGCCAAAGAACACCACACAAACTGATGCAATACTCAGCATACATGACAATGTCAAGCTTTTAAAGGTTCAACACTCTATGGAGTATATGGGGAAATATAAGGATAACAAACATCTCACATGTGCATTTTTATTATCTGCTCACCATCTCAGACATGTTGTCCAACCTGTGCCCCTTCAGCTCGTCCAGTTCACTTTTGATGGCAGAGACTCTCTCCAGCTCCTCCTGTGTCTCGCTGAAGCCTGAGATCCCTCTCTGAGCCTCCAAGGATTGCTGATAAACAAAAAAGATAGATACATTACAGTCTAGAGCCAATTTCCCCCGAGAGTAGTCATTTGAGTATAATGCAGGTATAATCAGTGCTCATGAAAACTACTGAAAGCCTGGAAACACAATAAGCCTCTGAAGATGTTAAGTATTCTGTGAAGAGTCATGTCTACATGATCAGTGAGAGAATTCATACACTACACTACATATCAGATACTGTTTATAATATGAACTAAAGAGCCTGGATTATATTGATGCATGATTGATGGAAGGAATAAAACAATGTGAACTATTTTTCGGTAATAGCAGATCCCCAAGAGTTTTATTCATCAAAATACAAACAGTAATTTCTCAATGCTGACAAATATATACCTATCGGAGAACATGGCAATACTGGAAAACACTAAACTGACATAATGAAAATTGAAGTTCAGTTGTTGAGCGTCATTAACTGTTAAAAACGTATAATAATAATAATTTCAGATTACAACCATTACCAGAGAAAAAAGCAAAATGATAAGACAGACATGAGACGAGGTCTTACCAGTGTAGTGTTCTGAAATCATAAGCTGCATTGGTAAAGAATAGCCCCAACAAGTGGTCATAACTCAAACAGTAAGCAGGGTTTGTTCTTGTCTCAGGGAAACGTGTTGAAATTACAGTGGTGGTAATCCTACATACACAACCACACTATGTGGGTTCATGAAGGTCAGAGACCTTGGGAACTTTAAGATGTTTAACTGTCAGCACACCTCCTCATTAAAGCCTACATATAATTAGTCTGGCAACCTGCTACTCCACATACATAGCACCCAAAGCTTTCGGCAGCTACTAAGCAAACACAACTCACAAGTACTTTGTGTCACTGTGTTATGAGTTTGTATCAATGCTGTGTGAACATGTCTCTGAATGACTGAGTGACAGTGCAGGAAGATATTGTTGGTGGTCTAAGTATGACAGTAAGTGAAGGATCATATTCATATGTGTGTATTGGTCATATTGATGGATGGCTTTCTAGATAGAGACAGAGACAAACAGAAAGAAAAAGGAACAGAAGGACAGCTGCAACAAGAGGCGTCCAGGCTCGGCAACCACCACAAAACTCTCTCTCTTGCCTAATATCAGCCTCACACGTAGCCAGAGAGCAAATGCTGCTCACAAATAGCTCGGGCTCAGACCTCCTGCGTCAAAAGAGCTATCAGCGGGTCCGAGGCTGGGAGGATTCAAAGGTGTGAAGTCATTTCCAGGAAGGTGCTGCAACTTCATGTGAATGCAATGAAATCTGAATGGGAATGGATGCTCGAGAGGGACAGGGTCAGGGACAGAATGCTGGACAGATACATCAGACGAAAAACTCAAGATTTGGTGAAGTTAAATAAAATATAGCTGAAATAAGAACAGATATCATTGATCAGTGTGTGCTGTGAATGATGTGTAATTTACATTGTTGATGTGGTAGTTCACTGGATTCTTTTCTACTGACTAAGCAGTCATGCGTTTGAGTCCCAGATCTGTTGGATCCTTATAGGACTGATGTCTAAACCCACTTATCAAAAATCAGGATCCCATAAGAAGCACACTGTGATTTTTTGCCATCTATGAATAAATTGAACAAAATTACAAACTTTGCATAAATAAATATATGGAAATCTGCAGTACAGAAAGAAAAAAGAGGAAAAGGAAGAAATAATGAAAAGATTAATGTAAAAGTGTGTATGAAAAGCCTATGTGAAAAGCGGTGTACAAAATAAGGACATAGAGCCGATAAATTTCAATCCAATCCAAAGTAAAACCAATGTGAGTTTACTGGTATAATGTGAAGATATAAGGGAAAAGCACATAGCAACAAGGAGGTCCAATTTAATACCAGATTCTGTTGTGTAGCAGAGTGGCGCTGGCGAAGGACCTCCTCCGTCCTCTGTAGAATGCCAAACTCAGCCTTCAGCTCTGCCATCTCCTGACGCGTCTTCTTATATACGATGTTCTTGCCACGCATCTTGGCAACATACCTCTTAAACTGTAAACAACACAGAGATAACAAGCAACAAATCAAAAACCATGAGGGACACTCAGGATCAAGTTTGGATGCGGAAAGCTCATGGAAAAAGAAATCAGTAACAAACAAACTTCACCAGGTCAGATCCGAGCATGTAAAAGTGCTGTGCTATTACAATAGTCAGCAGGGAACCAGAAGAAATATTCAAACAGGAATAAACATCAGGCTCACACACACAGGTTCCTATCTGTGGGTCTTCCATACATCTTCTATGCACAGTGACTATAACCAGTCTTCAAGATGAGACATGCACAAAGGATTAATCGAATGCTGCTGAAATCTCTAATCTGATTTGTCAGAAAAAGTTCATCTAAATTCTTTAATAGGTTTATATTAATACAATTGTTGTCATAGTTCCATAGTAACAACATATTTACATGCAGTTATGCAACGTAAGGCCAATAATTAACAGATGTGCAAACATCCTGCTATTCACCTAAGCAAGTTTATATACAGAATCTTTCTATAAGGAAATGTTTATAGAACATTTATGGAAGGAGTCTCCGATAGCATTGATTGGTCCCAGTCAGCAATGTTTCCAACCCAGCAAAGTCTTTGAGACAGAGAACTTTCTGTTTGCCCTGGACTACAACAAGATGCATATTTTTTTTTTGTCTCGATATGTATGACAACTTGTTTCAATGTTGTTCTACAACATTAATTGTAACTGTTAAAAAAGTATGACCTGTTATTTAATCATAAATTCAGAATTTAAATCATTGTAAAATCTTACAAGTGGGATAAAACATTTTGGGAGGTGTTGACATTGTGTTTAATTGCTTACATTTAACAGAATGGAAATTCATAGAATGATATAAATAATAATAATAATAATAATAATAATAATAATAATAATAATAATAATAATAATAATAATAATATTTTTTAATAAAAAAAGTATTGTCTGAATGAAATCAGATTTGTGATAGTGGAGGTGTAAATTATTATAATTATTTATTTATTATTTTAAAGAAGATTCTGGTAGTGGAGCGGTGTCCCTCGGGGATGTCTCCTTGGCCCAAAACAAAAGTAACCTGAGCCTGTAGGCACGTGTCCAGGGGTGTAAAGAGCCTTCGTCATATGGCAGTTCCTGCAAAAGGACATTGTTTGGACCGCCCTGCTGTCACTACAGCCAGAAGCTATAAATGTAGAAAGCAACCACAGAAATCACAGTGCGTCGTGTGTCACTCAGGGAATGTGACGCTTGTGTGTCAGAGTTTACCCTTTGTGTATTTCGGAGTATCAAGGGCAGGCAAGGTTGGGGGGATTATAGGCACCAATTGTGCTGGGTAGCGTTCCTTTGCTTTCTCTCATTACAAATTGCCGTCAAGTGACAGTGGCTAAATTAGCCACCACATGCGTTGGTAATCATCACTGTGAAATGGAAATAAAACTCTGAGGCATTAGGTGGCAAATAAATCATTGTTAGCAAGTTTTGCTTTTACATCACTACCCAAAGAGAAGGTAGGTTGTGCAGTGGATCTTAGTAGAAAAATCAGATAAACACGTCCCTGTGATACAAGAAACCGTTTTATCTGAATCAGTATAAGTAAGAAGATATTTCTTCAGTTTGCAAAGATGACCTTTAATCATGTTATCAGAAAGATATAGTGCCAGCCAAATGTTTCAGCAACATATATTTTAGCATTTGGTTAAACTTTAACATTCTCAGTAATGCATGAAAGGACAAAAAGTATTCAAATTATTGCTTTCCAATGTTTCTTTTGATTAGCCAGGATGTGCATCAGCAGCTACTAGGTAAGTACTAAGAAGGGTAGATTAGATATTGCTATTAGTGGCTGATGTGCTGCTAATGTAGATCACTATGAGCTGTTTAATTTAAATATATAAATATAGGTTGACGATAAAGGAAGATGACAAGGCAGCTGATAAAAATCAGCAGGATTTCCCAGTGCTGAAATCACCAAAAACTGATACATGATATGTTGATCACATCATTTATGAAGACAGAACAAGGTTTTAGATACACATCTTAACCTGGGAATAGCCTGTTGAATAGCATGCTTGCACTTCCAGGTCAACTCAGTTCTTGTAAAAATGTGCTGTAGTGCCCTAAAGATTTCTTAAGAATTCATTGAGACTGTGAGGTGAAGTAAGTTTTCTGTCCCCCCATTTGGGCATCTTCCAATTCTCACCCACCATCTATTTTATTAAAGAGCTACTCATGCTACATCATAGGGCAACGTCAAGCACAATCTGCCTTCTTCCTCATATCTTATCTCACAGAAAGCCTAGTGTGACTGTGACTGAAAGTGAGTAAACTGTCACTCCCAAAAAGAGAGCATGCTTAACATGGACAACATGTGGCATTGTAAAGACTTCAACTTGCACTCTCCTGATGTCAGGGTGAACACTTTTCAGGTGCATTAAAAAAAATCTATTTATTTTCCATTTCAAAACAAAAAACACATGAATGCAATGTTAACAGACCTTGATCGCCACTTCAATGTTTTCCCTTATTTAATTACAATTCTCCATCTTTCATTTTGCCTGTACCACAATAGTGCTTGCACTGTCATAAAACATACCTCTTTGATATCAGTATGTTTCTGGTCTGTGACACCAAATCTAAATTTTACTATTTCATTTACAAAGACCATGAATTAACAATAGGTTATACAGCTTACAATTGTAGATAAAAAGGGCGATTTAATCAAAAAGAGCCAATTAAATAAAATCTTGAGCTTAAATTACAAGTTTACAAGTTAAAAAGAGAGAGAGAGCGAGAGAGAGAGAGAGAGAGGGAGAGAGAGATAGCACACGCGAGAGAGAGAGAGAGAGAGAGAGAGAGAGAGAGAGAGAGAGAGAGAGGCAGAGTGCAGTGCAAACACATTCACACACACGTGGATTTTGGGATATGGACCAGCTGCTGTTTGAAAGGCTTGCTCTATTTACATGGATCTATTAAATGTCGGTTTCATTACAACAGCTATGAACCCCTTGTGCCCCTCTCTCTCCATTTTTAAATCAGTGCAGTGCCATTGTGTGACCATACAAGGGCATAATCCATCCCAGAGCTCTGTCTTAAACATCCTCCACACCCGCACAAACACACACATTGACATACACCATGCACGTTCATGGATATTTGCATTACTTTGTGGTCCATTTTGGCCTTATTTTTCAAAAGCTGCATTTTTGGAGTCAATAAAACACGTCTTGTTGATGAGCAAAAACTGACCAGATTTCTATGGGTAAACACACACAGGATTACTTTTTCACTTTTCTGTTTCTACAGGAGTTGACTCCTTACTTTGTTCCTTCCTAATTAGTGTACTTTCCTGTTTCCCACTATCTTGTTTCATTATCAATGGCTGGTGTACTGTTGCAGCTGTTCACAGTTGGAAGAGCCACATACAGAAACGAGCCTTATCAAACAAAGACGATAGGACCAAAGCAAGTGGAAAGACATGGTTGGGGGCTATTTTAGCCTCTGTGCCTCTCTATCTCCTGTCTCCCTGCGTAAGGGCAAGCTGAAATCTACCAACCACCCAGACAGACAGACAGACAGACAGACAGACCCACAGTGTGGGAGGATACAGACAGAGAACAGAGACAGGAACATTAACACCACAATGCTATTTAGGATGATGTGCAGATTCCTTATCAGGGACATACAGTACAGACATTTATTTGTTTACTGAGAGGAGGGTTCAATTTATATTTTAAAGCAGGGAGAACAGCGTACACAGGAGTACAATATGCAAGCGCTAACATTATTCTACCAATTAACAAATTACAAACATTTAGACTAAATGTAGTCCAGTTAGGAAAAACATTCACTCGATTATCTACTTTAGAACTTATGGCTTTTTCCTTTTAGCACACTTTTTAATGTAATAAAGCCCACACTACAAAAAAATGTACATTTCAACAATATAATCACATTCAAAACATACATTTTACTTTGAGAACTAATACATGTTCGTGGAAATATCCTTGATTAATATCAGCATATCTGGCACATTAAAACAGAAAAACCCATCTGATTAAGACCAGTAAATAAAATGAAAGGGAACCGTGTGTAAAAACATTCGATAACATTCACATTGTGTGCACTGGGTGTATATGCAGCTTTACCTATAACAGACTTTCTAATTGGTGGCCTATTACTTTTTGATTTGATTTTCACTTCTTTTGTAATAAGCTAAAACTTCTCCAGAACTGTAAAACTGTAGCATTATAGTTGTGTATTATGATATAATTACGCATCCTCTGCACCAGTACTCTGGACCCTAATTTGTAGCGGCTATCTTGTATGAACATGTAAGTTGCTGTAATGAATGCTGAAGTGATGTATACTTGTTATGTAGTGCAGTTTTAGTGTATGAAGTCGTGCTGTACCTCGTCTGAGCGGATGATCTCGAGTCCTCCTTGTCCAGCAGCCTGACTCTTAGCATTAAGCTCTCTTGTGATGGCGTTCACCTCCTCCCTGGCCTCCTGCAACTGCTCTGCCTTTGCCTCCTTCTTACGCGCTATGATAGAAGCCTAACAAACATTACATTTTTAAAGGTTTCCAATGATGTGGCACCATGAAGGGTCAATCAAAAAGTCAATCAGTTCTGCTGCACTATCTATTCCATAAAAGACAATATTTTAATTTTAAAAACATGATGTAAACATTATGAAATAATAATAAAGATCTAGCTATTTACAACATGAAACAATTACCGATGAGCGACATCAATCATTCTTTCAAATTCAAAGCTGTGTTTTAATAAACACAGGAGAAGCAAGGGATGCAACTTGCCAACTGACACTCACATTTACTCCTGCTAATTCATGCATAATTATTCAATAATATAAAAATCAACCAATCGTGTGGCAGCAATGAAAAAAAACCAAAAAGCTTGTTGGTGAGAGCGGCCAGATAAGAATGAGCTGACAGGAAGGTTATGGTAAATCCAATAAGTACTCATTATAACCACAGGCTCACCGAAACTGGATAGTTAAAGATTTGAAAACAAATCGCCTGGTGAATCTGATAAATCTTTCAACAATATTTTCTTTACTTTCTTCAACAATATGCAGATGACAGGGCAAGAATTAGGTCTCAGTAAAATGACTCCAAATAACAGGACAAACAAAAACACTCCTACCTGCTGTCTGTAAAGAGTGAGATTATCATCCATTGGGTCAGTCCTGGTCATCTTCTTCTCCATCGCCTGGTTCATCTGATTTAGCTCTTTAATCTGGTCAGTAGGAGAAACAAAAATATTTGTCTTAGGTTCACGCAAAAACAGCAGAACACATGAGTGGGAAATTAAATGATCTGAAGAACATGAAAATGGGATGAAAATGGGATGTTGTGCAGCCAAATAATCATGTATAATTATATATGTTTGAGTGTTCAGTTATCTTTAGGAAAAACGTTTTAATGCAGCAGCAATTTGCCAATACAGCAAACGTAGATAGTCGTCCATGCAGAAATGCTTTGTATTTGTAAATTGTTTCTTTAGTTTTAAAGTGGAGATATAAGGCTAATGAATCTAACAAGAAAGAAAACGTGATTAGAATTATGGCTGCTACTACTGTCAGAGGTTAGAGAAATATACAAACAAAATCAGAACTATGCTATATTCATCATTTTTAAACTCCTTATGACTGCACAGATTGTCTTTACTATGTGCTGAGAAGTTATAGCTAACAGAATTCCATTTGAATCAGACTACAGGTGTGGGATGAGTTATTCATGCAGTGTTATACTGGAGGATATAAAACAAGAAAGATTCTCATTTATTAAAGCAGTCCAGGCAAAAAGTGTTGTGTTGAGATCAGAACTAAGCACTTCAAAGTGACCTTCTCTTCCAGCTCGTCCAGCTCGGCATGGCCCATGGCCGGCTCGGACGCCACCTTCTGCAGGTAGCGCACTTTGCTGCGGATGAGCTCCAACTCTTTGGGCAGCTTGTCTGATGCCATGTAGGAGTTGAACTTAATCTCCTCCTCCAGTCTCTTCACCAGGCCTGCAACAGAGAAGCCTTTTAGCACTATGCTCTCACAGCACACTCCCACATGACACACTACATATGCGGTGCAGACAGTTCATTTGCAAAATAACACCTGCTAATTTTAGAAACACTTTAGAAAAATATGAACGCAGACAAAAAACTGCAGAAAAAAAATGTATATTATCTGCAGTTTTCGGTTGAAATAGTTGAACTGCTGAAAATCTAGTGATCTGGAATTTGACAATGCACACCATAGTCATGTGTTGGAATATGTGTGATGCCTATAAAAAACATCATGTGAAGCCTTCATATGATTAAATGGGGTCTGTTTAATGGGCCGCCGGGGCAGATGACGTCTATTTGACCTCAGTCATGGACCGTCAGGACACAGAGACTTTTTCCATGGTCTACTCACTCTCAGGCTTGGCATCTGCTGCTGCCTGTCGCAAGTCTTTCAGCTGGAGCTGACACCTCTGCCTTCTCTGCTCTGCCTGGAACAGCTGAAATGCACAACCACACATTATGCATGTAGAACACATTTAAAAGAAATTGACTCTTGGCTTGGAACGATGCTGGTCTATATTTCTAACAGATATATACAATGTTCCACGTGAGGCACTAAGACACATTGCGTAAATAATTTGTTTCAGAAAATTGAAAAAAAAAAAAGCCCAGAATGTACCTGGTTCTTTTGCTCTTGTTTCTGATGAGCCAAAGATTCCTCTCTTTCCTTTTCCACCCTTAGCTGGCTGGCCACTTCTAGCATGCGCTGATGGTTAGACACAGACTCCACCTTGTGGACAAATTAAGTAATACACATTCCGTAATGAACACATTTGATGACAATCTAAAGGATATACAAAGGAATAAGCTGTCGATCTGTCTCAAGGTACACAATTTATTCTACATGAGACAAACATATTACTAATAAAAAATATGTCTGAATCCAAAGGCTTTCTTACCCGCTTTCTCAGACGCTCCACTCTTTTAATCAGCTGATCCTTCTCTTCCTCCATTGCCCCAATGTCCTGCAGTAACATATTACATCACTGTTTTTTTCAAGAACATGTAATTAAAAAATGATATCTATATTATAAAGATACAATTAATCTTAGTATAACAGACATCAGAAATGCAATACTTGAAACGTATAGATTAAAATGTCTGTAAAAAAAGTTTATTTAACATTTTTCTTTTATCAGTATTAAAAAAAATTATGAATTTAACAAAACAAAGAAAGTATAAAAAAAATAATTTTTACTAAAATATAAAAGTAAATAATAAAAGTAAACGATCCTCTTACACGTCGAATCTCAGCTGCAGAAAATCCAAAGTTCCTTAGTTGTTCACACTCTTTATGGTAATTCTTGAATCCTTCTACCAGCTCTTCATACTATATGAATGATACATCACAAAAGAATCACATACACTTCTATGCATAAATGTATAAAACATTAAAAAAAGTGCAATATGGAGCATATAGGAGAGCAAATGACAATATACTGTTTAGCCCCATAAACAGTGCTCGAGTTCAAGAGCTGAACTGAATCATATTTAAACTGTAAAAATTAAGATGTTATTAATTATTAATGTTATTAAATACAAGAAATGTAGATATGTTTGCCATTTCTTTCATTTTTACCAACTGTACATAATACCAGAGCATGTAACAAAGCTTACGACCACACCGATATCAGGTTCATTTGTAATATGTTATAGAAAAAAATTCTAACCCAATTTCCAATTACGCTGCACTGAAAATAGCATAATGATGTCCTATTTCAAAAAAATAATACAAGCTGTTTCAGTGAAACATTGTGTCCATCAGCTCCTAAATGAGCACAAACCTGGTGGTAGACCTCCAAGATGACCTCATCAGCCAGGAACTCGGTGGGCACGTCGAGCTTAACGAGAAAGCGAGCCAGATAGGCCCTCTTCTTCAGCTCAGGGACTCTCTGCAGCAGCCAGTGCAGGATGGGGTGCACCACCGGCTTACTGCCCGTCACCAGACCCTGCCGAAAACTGCTCCTGGAAAACAGAGACAAGCATGAAGAGCATGAGATTTGCCTTTCAGAGCTGCTGTTATAGAAATGAATCAAGACCTTCTAACTAATCAGATCAGAAAAGATTGTACTGTAACACTGATGAACATTGATCCCTTGCCACATTAGCAGTTATTCTACTTCACTTTTACACTTATACTTACACATCAGAGAAGCCGCCAGATGGTTTATATTTCAACATCCTCAACAAATTGAACATCCTTTTTACTGTCTGCTCAGGCATTTCCTCTCGGATATCAAGTGCTTGCTGAAATAGAAGACAATAAACATGTGGGAGATTGAACTGTTTACATGTAGACCTTATCAAACTGCTATGCGCATAAAAGGAATCTGTAGCAAAGTGGTCCAGGGATTTTATTTAGTTGTTTTTTATACTTAAAGGATAATCTGGCTGTGACATATTACAACATATTACATCACACACTAAAAGTATGTACCTTTTTTGTAAAGAAAAAGTGCAATTCATTTAGTGCATATAAAAAGCATATGCAGGTACTGGGACATACAAATATCAGATGTAAAGGAAGGGAACATTGTTGCCTAGTCATAAACAGTCACCGTAAACACATTTCTAGATCAATTTCAGCTTTTCTTCATTCATAATTTCTTATATAATTAATACTGTATAATTTAATTTACCACTCCTATGATTTATATCTCCACATTTTATTTACACCTCTCTAGTGTCCCTACATCTTACAGTCACAAAACTCCTCCTCCCTCATGCAAGGAGCTGTGGCCATTATTACCTCAAAAAATATCTAAATTTCCACCCACACTTTGAAAATCTACCGGAAATAGGGGAACGTCCAGGAGCATTAGGAGGATACTCAATTCAACATACTACAATTTGGAACAATCGATTTCGAAACTTATAAAACAACTAAAACAATGTAGTACGGATAGTATGTGAATTGGGACGCGACACAAGTGCTCCCAGACAAACCCAGGATCCGCTGCCACACTGACAGGAAGAAAGCATGTGGTTGCCTAGTGGTTAAGGTGTTGGGCTACTGATCTGAAGGTTGTGAGTTTGATCCCAGGTCCACCAAGTTGCCACTGTTGGGACCCTGAGCAAGGCACTTAACCCTCAATTGCTCAGTTGTATAAAAATGAGATAATGCAAGTGACTCTGTAATTAAGGGCGTCTGCTAAATGCTGGAAATGTAAAACTGTTACTGAAGATAAATTAATAGTCTCAGATTGCTGAGTATAAATTTGGAAGAAAAACAGGGCTAAATGAAAGTGATTTTTCATTCTTGCTTCACAGGTATAAACTGCATGGCATAAGAAGGAACTCAACTCCATATTTTCTGGTGATGCCATGAAAATGTTCAAATAATACAGTAAATCATAACTGGCTGAAATGAACGGTTTTGCATAAGACTATCATAATGAGACGAATAAATTATAGTCAGTCTAAGCAGTCAGATTTAAACCTGAGTGAACGATTTAGAAGTGATTTTCTTGTTTTGATATTTTCATAGTAAAGACAGCATTTAATCAGGACTTACTGGATACAATATTTAAGACAAAAAAAACATTTGCAACAATTAAAACAATTTTTTTTTCAAATCAGACTAGATCTCTCACTCTTGATAGACTAATTAGCTAATCTAACTAATAGCTAATCCGTGAAACTATACCATGGAATGTGGTAGCTCAAGTGTTAAGGTGTTAGACTACTATTCAGAAGGTCAAGGGTTCGAATCCCAAATCCACCAATGCTGCCACTGCTGGGCCCCTGATCAAGGCCCTTAACCCTCAGTTGCTCTGTTGTATAAATTGAAATACAAATGTAAGTCCCTTTGGATAAGGGTGTCTGATAAATGTAATGCAAATCTGAAAGTGTTTTTGTTACCTTAGAGTCAATTTCAGCTAAAACGTCATTGAGAACCTGCAGAAGCTGCATCGGCTCCAGAGAGTCAAAAGTGATTAAGTTCAAGTTCTTCTTGAAAGGCTCTCGGTTCAGCTGTTCCACGATAAACTTCAGTTGTTCACTCATTTTTGTAAATAAATGTTGTACTAAAGCCTGTGCGCCCAAAACAATCCCCTGAAGTCTTTTAGTCTTCTTGCTAACCCGTTAGCTTGTTAGCAAACACTGCAAACTGTCGCGAGGCAACCGCGTTATTCCACTACCGGCTAAAAACAAGTTAACATATGCGTTTTATTTGTCAGTATTTTACCAAAATGTAATATCTTTTCTAATGTTATATTTCAGCAGTTATCTTAAAACATTCATGCGGAGTCTAGTAAAAAACTGCCTAGCAACCGATAAACTGTTGCTGGTTGTCAACAGGAAGTGATCGGCTTCCTCTTCTTCTTTGGTGTTCATTGGCGGTTGGAACCAACTTAGAAGGCGCATTCCCGCCACCTACTGGATTTGATTGTGGATTGTAACGTAGCAGTGAAGTTAGACGTAGGATTTCTTTTTAATTAATTATGTAATAAATAAAGAAATAAAAATAAATGAACGGGGTAATCCTAAATCCTGTTATTTAATCTTGTTGCTTTTAGATAATTCTGTAGTTCGTGATAAATTCTAGATTGCTTTGGGCCATTTTCTAGCAGAACCTGGACAGACAAATTGTTTACTCCCAGAGTCCATGTTAGATGAAATCTTTCTCTTTCATATGCAATACATTTAATGAGCATTCATGCCCACATTTAGCACGTTTCCCTTTTACATTCATCCCTATTCTGTGCAGAACTTCTTTATGGCACAGTGTCCAATGCAGATTCTGGAGATTGTTTATGGCACAGTGTCCAATACAGATTCTGGAGATTCTTTATAACACAGTGTCCAATGCAGATTCTGGAGATTCTTTATAACATAGTGTCCAATGCAGATTCTGGAGATTCTTTATAACACAGTATCCAATGCAGATTCAGGAGATTCTTTATAACATAGTGTCCAATGCAGATTCTGGAGATTCTTTATGGCACAGTGTCCAATGCAGATTCAGGAGATTCTTTATAACATAGTGTCCAATGCAGATTCTGGAGATTCTTTATGGCACAGTGTCCAATGCAGATTCTGGAGATTCTTTATGGCACAGTGTCCAATGCAGAGTCTAGAGATTTTTTATGGCACAGTGTCCAATGCAGATTCTGGAGATTCATTACAGCACAGTGTCCAATGCAGATTCTGGAGATTCTTTATGGCACAGTGTCCAATGCAGATTCTGGAGATTCATTATGGCAGAGTGGCCAATGCAGATTCTGGAGATTCATTATGGCACAGTGTCCAATGCAGATTCTGGAGATTCTTTATGGCACAGTGTCCAATGCAGATTCTGGAGATTCATTATGGCACAGTGTCCAATGCAGATTCTGGAGATTCTTTATGGCACAGTGTCCAATGCAGATTCTGGAGATTCATTATGGCACAGTGTCCAATACAGATTCTGGAGATTCTTTATGGCACAGTGTCCAATGCAGATTCTGGAGATTCTTTATAACACAGTGTCCAATGCAGATTCTGGAGATTTTTTATGGCACAGTGTCCAATGCAGATTCTGGAGATTCTTTATGGCACAGTGTCCAATGCAGAGTCTAGAGATTTTTTATGGCACAGTGTCCAATGCAGATTCTGGAGATTCTTTATAACACAGTGTCCAATGCAGATTCTGGAGATTCTTTATGGCACAGTGTCCAATGCAGATTCTGGAGATTCTTTATGGCACAGTGTCCAATGCAGATTCTGGAGATTCTTTATAACACAGTGTCCAATGCAGATTCTGGAGATTCATTATGGCACAGTGTCCAATGCAGATTCTGGAGATTCTTTATGGCACAGTGTCCAATGCAGATTCTGGAGATTCTTTATGACACAGTGTCCAATGCAGATTCTGGAGATTCTTTATGGCACAGTGTCCAATGCAGATTCTGGAGATTCTTTATGGCACAGTGTCCAATGCAGATTCTGGAGATTCTTTATAACACAGTGTCCAATGCAGATTCTAGAGATTTTTTATGGCACAGTGTCAAATGCAGATTCTGGAGATTCTTTATAACACAGTGTCCAATGCAGATTCTGGAGATTCTTTATAACACAATGTCCAATGCAGATTCTGGAGATTCATTACGGCACAGTGTCCAATGCAGATTCTGGAGATTCTTTATGACACAGTGTCCAATGTGCATTCTGGAGATTCTTTATGGCACAGTGTCCAATGCAGATTCTGGAGATTCTTTATGACACAGTGTCCAATGTGCATTCTGGAGATTCTTTATGGCACAGTGTCCAATGTGCATTCTGGAGATTCTTTATGGCACAGTGTCCAATGCAGATTCTGGAGATTCTTTATGACACAGTGTCCAATGTGCATTCTGGAGATTCTTTAAGGCACAGTGTCCAATGCAGATTCTGGAGATTCATTACGGCACAGTGTCCAATGCAGATTCTGGAGATTCTTTATGGCACAGTGTCCAATGTGCATTCTGGAGATTCTTTATGGCACAGTGTCCAATGTGCATTCTGGAGATTCTTTATGGCACAGTGTCCAATGCAGATTCTGGAGATTCTTTATGGCACAGTGTCCAATGTGCATTCTGGAGATTCTTTATGGCACAGTGTCCAATGTGCATTCTGGAGATTGTTTATGGCACAGTGTCCAATGTGCATTCTGGAGATTCTTTATGGCACAGTGTCCAATGTGCATTCTGGAGATTGTTTATGGCACAGTGTCCAATGCAGATTCTGGAGATTCGTTATGGCACAGTGTCCAATGCAGATTCTAGAGATTTTTTATTTCACAGTGTCCAATGTGCATTCTGGAGATTCTTTATGGCACAGTGTTCAATGCAGATTCTGGAGATCCTTTATAACACAGTGTCTAATGCAGATTCTGGAGATTCTTTATAACACAGTGTCCAATGCAGATTCTGGAGATTCTTTATGACACAGTGTCCAATGTGCATTCTGGAGATTCTTTATGGCACAGTGTTCAATGCAGATTCTGGAGATTCTTTATAACACAGTGTCCAATGCAGATTCTGGAGATTGTTTATGGCACAGTGTCCAATGCAGATTCTGGAGATTGTTTATGGCACAGTGTCCAATGCAGATTCTAGAGATTTTTTATGGCACAGTTTCCAATGTGCATTCTGGAGATTCTTTATAACACAGTGTCCAATGCAGATTCTGGAGATTCTTTATGGCACAGTGTCCAATGCGCATTCTGGAGACTCTTTATGGCACAGTGTCCAATGCGCATTCTGGAGACTCTTTATGGCACAGTGTCTAATGCAGATTCTGGAGACTCTTTATGGCACAATGTCCAATATGCATTCTGGATATTCTTTATGGCACAGTGTCCAATGCAGATTCTGGAGATTCTTTATGGCACAGTGTCCAATGCAGCTTCTGGATATTCTTTATGGCACAGTGTCCAATGCGCATTCTGGAGACAAGTGTGTTAATGTTGACACACATGAGAAATTTGGTTCCAACTGTTTGTGACTCTCAAAAGTACAGATATAAATAACACTATACTTTACAAGACAAGACAATACAGACGATGTGAGTATTAAATATGAATACAGAGTATATGACTGATCAGTTATGTACATAAAAGTGTGAGAAGTGCATGGTAGTGCAAATAACAGTATTGTGTATTATTATGCTTTGCTTTGCAGCAGTAGTGTGTGTAACATATACTGATGATGTGATGAGTGACAGTTCTGATAATGCAGTAGTTAGAGATATGAAGCAGGGAATATAATTATGGTGAGTTGTTAATCAGGATGATTGTCTGGGGAAAGAAACTGTTCCTGTGTCTGTCAGTTTTGGTAAACATGACAAGTGTATGTCAATATGTGAGTGTTTCAAAGTCTGCTTGGTCAGATTGTCTGTCTCATCGTTTCCTTTTACCCCAATATGTGATGGGACCCACAGGAAGTTAACTTTAAGTCTGTACCTAACAGGAAGTTCTCTGTTATGGGATGCTTGAGTGCACTTGTTCCCCACTTCAATCCATTTGGAACACAACCATGCTTGTTGTCAAAATAAAAGGCATGACGCGTTAGAGAAACAAACATTATTTGTGTCATATTTCACTTTATTTAATGTCACACATGGTTCACACAACTCAGTGATGATCATCAAAAATGTCATCAGTGATAAAAACACATTTTTAAGTGATTTTTAAATATGGAACCATAAATACAAAAGAGTATTTGCATATAAGTTGGAAAATAGTTTAAGACTATTTATGTAGTGTTGTTTAACCCGATCAGCATCATTCAGACTGTGTGTGCTGTCCCAAGCGGCTGACTGAATGAATGCAGGGTGCTGAAAGAGAGAGAGAGAGAGAGAGAGAGAGAGAGAGAGAGAGAGATTAGCTTCATATCCGACGGCCGAGGCTGATTGCCTGCAACTGGCAGCATGCGGAGGTGAAAACAGACCTCTAATCACCGATCGAGGTTTACACCCTTGACGGTATTTTTCTAAACCCCTGGATCAGTCATTTTATTTGAATTAAATACGTGGTTTACTACGAATCAACCATGCATTCGAGCAGAGGATTATCGCGGAGGAATTGCCCCGAATCCCTGAGCTGCAGCTGGGGCACCGAGCTCTGGGTACGTGCCAAACTATCTGTCTGGAAATGCATCATGACGGGGGTGTGTGGAGGGTCAGAAATCTTTAAAAATGTGTGCATCAGTCATCAGCAGGTGTGTCAGGAGTCGGTGCTAATGTTTCCTAGCTGGGATATTCAGCGGTCCGCCCATTTTTACAGCAGGACTCGTGCATGCATGCGGCGCGCGCCGTTCCGTCCGTTTCGCAAACCTGCGTCGAAGGAAAAATCAGTGCAGTGCATCACTTTAGTAATTCACTCTCGGTGTGATTACACGTCATCAAATACATCTCAACCAGTCCAGGCTAATTCGGTTATTAAGACAAGGCGTAATCCGTCGTTAATGCTGGTCCTAACCGCCTGCACAGGGCACGAGAAATATGGATATGTATTGTTCATAGTTATCGCACGTGCACACCATTTTACCTGTTTATCAAGGTAAAAGGTCTGTTATCAATGTCTGATGCCTGCAACGTCTGATATCAATGCAGTGCATATCTGCTGTGATGAAATCTACTCACAAGCTCTTCATTTAGATGATAAGGATCATCGTGATTACAAAATCTGCATGAGTTTTTTTTGTGATAATGTGACATAACATGATAATAATACAGTAATAGGTTTTAAGGGAGCACGTGCTCCTACCTGAGACTTAGCATCAGTATGTGCTGACCAGGGACCAGAGGATTGTCAGGAATATAGGAGAGTTTCATATTTCTTCACCTTCTATACATGCTGTCTCAGTTCCCATTTGTTGACCTTTTTAGTCCATACACTGCTATTCCTTTCACTTGACCCCAGGTATCAGTCACACTGGGATGGCATGCAAGAATAAAACACTTTCCCAAAGCCATCTTTAAGCAATTTATATCAGTTTCTTTTGCACTCAAAGACATTGAATACCTTTCAGTTCTTGTGGGAGTTGAATTAGCTCTGTGCCCATGGAAATACTTTTGTACATTATTCCCGAACACTACAGACTAGACAGTATTTACAATCAGTCCTGCCCAGTTGATGGTAGTCCAGACCTCCATCACTGCCGAGTATTAAAACCATGGACAAGTATACAGGACAGATTTAAATAATAAAGAGGAGTTTTAAACATGTGCTCACAGGAAATTAGTTTCTATGGTGCGTTCCTTTTAACACAGAATTCAGACAACTAACACAGTACTATGAATAGATCATCATTCTATCATCATGACAGCTCATCTAACAGATCTTTTAGAAAAAAGTTACATCTAAATCCATTATGAGTTCTCTGGTTTGTTGCTCTTGTGGAACCGCTGTTTCATTAAGGACACTACACGTGGTTGTCTTCTATATAAGCAAAGCCCAATAACATTGTATTTCTCTTTCAGAGACGGCTACAAATTTAAGAACACTTTAACCGTTTAAAAATTAATTAAAAGGTAGAGGTAAAGATGAGGATTCCTTTTTTTTTTTCGGGATAAGGATTTTATTTTCCAAAAAATGCCATATTTTTCTTTATCTTTCTTTTTCTTTTTATTTATTTATTTATTTATTTATTTTTTAAAAAAAGGTTCCCCAAGGCTTCTTTAGCTGGATAATGATTCTGTTTTTAAAAGAAGACTCAAGAAGCCTTAAGGATGGAACCTTCAGTGTAATATATACAATAATAATATATTGTTTAATGATCTATGCCCTATGATGTCTTGCTTTAGCCATAGCATCACTTTTATCTAATTGCTTGTTCTGATTTGTGCTGAGATTGCAAATTCTAGCTGATTCAAATTCTAGTGAAAAGAATCATCTATGGGAGGCCTGTGTGTAAAAACCATGCCTCTAAAAGTCTCAGCCATCCAATGCACAACATCGAGCCAAAAGCATGATCTGGAGTGAGCAGTTGGCACACCAGTCATGCTGAGAAATGATGAGGTGGCAGCTTTCACACACAACAGAGAACATATTTAATCATGTTCCCAAACATAGACTGGTTCATTTGTGTAATAGAGAAGTTTCATTCTTCATTCATTAATTTATTCATTCATCTTTATTAAGTACTTTATCCGTCCTACTCAGGGTCACAGTGAGTCCGGAGCCTGACATGGGTCCACCACTGAGGTGGGAATGCACCTTGAATGGGATGCCAGGGAACCCAGAGGAAACTTAAATGTACAAACAACGATCCTACGAATCTTGCTAACTGCTTTGCACCACTCTAATAACAGACTTGCTACTGTTATTGCATTTAGGATGTCTAATTTCCGGCACAACGTTCAGCCTAATATCATAAGACTACACTGTGGAATAGAGCTAAAAATAGAGTCGTGACCTCTTAAAGCGCGCAGCTTGTTGATGATTCCCACACTTTAGAATAAGACTAGCAAACACAAACCCGCAATGGTACTGTAACCTGTAAAATAACTACAAAAAAGTTATTAATGTGTTATTAATCATTCATAAGCGTATGCACAGTAACTTTCCATACAACACCCTAGTAGGCCTCTTATTGGTTTAAATGAACTTCTACAGAGCAAAATTCCATCACTTAAAGTGCAAGTTTATATGATTTCGACTCTTTTTTGATTAGTTTTAGTTTGTGTGTAAAAGCCTTGGATGAGACGAATCTGCAGCTGTCTTTTCCCCCCAACTTTAGGATCAGTTTGATAACTTGGAGAAGCACACGCAGTGGGGCATCGAGTTTGTGGAGCGCTACACCAAGTTTGTCAAGGAGAGATCTGAAATCGAGCTGAACTACGCAAAACAAATAAGGTACGCAAAGATCGCATTTGACTGTAAACATTCTTCGCAGCATGGGAGATTTGATTTTTCAGCTTGTCAAATGAGGACCTGAAAACTCAGACAGCCATGTGAAGGCAAACAGAAGTACCTTTCGCTATAGAACGTTCATATAAATCCCCATACTAGTGATAAACAAGAAATCTGGCTGTTCCAGTTAGTAACTTGTACACTGTATGCCTAATCATCTTGTTTTTCTTGACCAGTTAAAATTCTTAATGAGGTTGCTGTGACATGTCAGAAATCCAAAAGATTGTGCTTTGACCTATTAGTATTTCTAATGCTGTTGTCTGACCTATAAGAGTCCCCAGTGAGTGTGTTTTGAATTTCCAGTGAGTATGCTTTGTACTTTCAGAATTCCCAGTTAGTATGCTTTGACCCATCAGAATTCCCAGTGAAGGTGCTTTGATTCATCAGAATTACTAGTGAAGGTCCTTTGACCCATCAGAATCCCCAGTGAGCGTGCTTTTACCACTTAGATTTTTTATTTTGTGCGCTTTGACCAATCAGAATTCCCAGTGTGTGTTTTGATCAATCAGAATTTGCAATGAAGGTGCTTTTGACCCATCAGAATTCCCAGTGAGTGTGCTTTGGACCGCACAGAATTCCCACTGAGTGTACTTTGACTACACTTTGACACAAGAATTCCCAGTTAAGGTGCTTTGGCCAATCAAAATTCCCAGCGAAGGTTCTTTGACCAATTAGAATTCCCAGTGAGTGTGTTTTGACCCAGCAGAATTCCCAGTGAGCGTACTTTGACCAATCAGAATCCCCAGTCGGTGTGCTTTGACCACTCGGGATTTTTGGTGAGCATGCTTTGACCAATCAGAATTCCCAATGAAGGTGCTTTGACGAATCAGAATTCCCAGTGAAGGTGCTATGGCCAATAAGAATTGCGAAATATGATGCTATGGCCAATCTGAATACCTGATAATGATGCCCTGAGCATCCTAATTCCTAACAAGAGTGAATTAAGCAAATCAGAGTTCCAAATGATAATGCTTTGAATAATCAAGGGTAAAGGAGCTCTGAAAAATCAGAATTCTGCATAGGATATTTTTGAACAATTAGGATTTCAGAGGGAGAGCGTGTGCTAAACAATCCGAATTTCTAACAGGGGTGCTCTGACCTATCAGATGCTCTCATGGTCTGCTGAATGTACACCACATGGTTGGGATATTCTAACTAATTCTAACCCACAATAGCTGATTGATTGTGTTTGGTCCAATCTCCACCTTGAGTTAGAGCTGTACAATGTCAAATTCAATTTAACATTATTGTAGTATAACATGTTTAATGACAGACATTGTCACACAGCTTTAGAGAAATATGAATATAGATTTTGATCTCTAATGAGAACACAAGAGGCTACAGGGGCCAGGAAAAACCCATGAGAGAAACCAGACTAAATGGGGAACCTGTCCTCTTCTGGGGGACTCTGAGTAATGGGATTGATATAAATCATATATGTGAATAAGCGTCCAGGGAGGAGCCGTAGGAAGTCTTATTATTACAACAGCATATCCTCAACACATTGTGTTAATTGTTTCCAAATGGTTGGACTTGGCAATACCGATATGCCAGCCGATATAGAAACAAGCACCTAAAACACATTTTTATTGTATTCTGTGAGGATTTTGTCTATTCTAAAAATGGCACTAGTGTGACCAATGAATTTTCATGAAATTAATGTAGTTACAACTGTAACTGTAATGCAGAAATTACAAGCCATATGTGCAGCACAGTATCCTATTTCAAGCAATAAAATGCAGCCCTACATTGAACTGAGGCAATAATGTTTATACAGTATATCTAAATAGGTATATATATCTATATAAACTTAAGTGTTTGCAAATTCCTCAAAGATGTTCAGCTCCTTTTGTCATCGCTAATTAGTCTTGTTAAACCTAATCATCTGTACACACTTGTCATTGCCAGTGATATTTAAATAAATATATATCGCTTGCTTATTATTTACTTTTTCACAACTTATACAACAGGACGTGTTTGTACTGCATCACCGTGGTTACGTGGGTTGCTATGGTGTTGACCCATATCCTGATAGTCTGGTGCTAGTTTTGTCAGTTTGGTCCTGTCTGTGGTTTTTACGGGTTGTGTTAGCCAGTGAAGACACCCAAGCACACACACACACACACACACACACGTGATCACACAAGAAAATCCACTTTTTATAGCTGCCTGTCAATCAAGGCTTTGTTATTTTTATGAAGTCTTCCAGAGTGTATTTGTGTGCGCCTTCAGTTGAGAGAAAAGCTTAATTCACGCCGCCTCCCTCAAGCCTTTTATTCAGCCCCTTAAATGAGTGGAGATTTATCTGACACAATACGCTTGTTAGCAGACAAACGGCATCAACCTGCCTCCAGCTCAGGAATAATGGCTGTTTAAAAGGCCACAGGATAGTTGTTATTATATTCAGGGTCTGTATGTTTCAATTGCGTTTTTTCCCCCTGTCGTTCTATTGAACGTCTGCAGAACATCAAGACCGTTTTTAAGTCCTTCGTTGAGGTGGTAAGGAGACAATAAACGGCAGCATCCGCATGGCTTTGACAAGGAGCTGCAAGATGGCGATCTGCCTAGCAACACGTCAGCCTACGGGGAGGTACAGCTGGGTGTGTGTGCGGAGAGAGAGAGAGAGAGAGAGAGAGGGAGCGGGTGAGAGGGACACAGAGATAGAGCAAGCCAGACGAAAAGAGAGAAAGGGGGGTGGGTGGAGAGAGAGAGACAGTGATGCAGACGAGAGGTGCAAGCGGGGGACAGGGCGGCACCAGCAACACACTTTATTATATCCATGAGCGCCTCACATCCCCTTTTCACATTTACTTGAATTAATGTCACAGTGCTAGTGTGTGTCAAGTTGACTCGATTCGTCACGCTAACAAACAAACGTCAGCTTTATGAATTAGAGCTCTCAATGATAAAGGCACCATTATGGTAGAGACACTACTGGGCTTTGTTTTGCTCCCCAGGACACGATTGCTTTAATTGATACGTCTTTCATAAATATCATATGAGGGTGAAAGGGTGAAAGAAATCGCCAACATATAATTAAAGATACTATAGGTTAAGCCACTTTACATGACAGCACAGTTTGATGCGGGATTTTGATCAGTCAGAGGGAGCTGATCGTTTCCTTTAACAGCAGCAGCTTGGACAATAGTCCGTGTTTGGTGTATATTATTATTGGGTTTGTAGTAAGAACCTATTCGGGGACTCGTAGGGTAGATAATCAACTTCAGCAGATTTTTAATCTAATCGTTGATATGGTGGATTTTTGAAGGTGTCTCCAGTGTCAGCACTTTGTGACAATCAGAGATGACGTTCCGAAGTTTTCAGGACCGAGGGTTATGTAGCCTCTATGTAATGTAACAGTGGCTAAAGTGGTTAAAGCACTGGGATGTTGATCGAATGATTGTGGTTCAAGCCCCAGCACTGCCCAGCTGCCACTGTTGGGCCCTTGAGCAAGGCCCCTATCCCTACAGTGGTGCTGTATCATGTCTGACCCCAACCTCCAAAGTTGGGAAGAAAGAATTTCTCTGTGCTAGAATATATATGTGACAAAATAAATTCTTTTGTTGTTAATGTAATGTAAGAGAGTCCTGGGATGGAAGGACTATTACCGTATATGCTATAATATAACACATCATTACAAGAACTAACTGGCAGGACGTTTTACAATATAACTATAAATGGATAAAAAGAATAATTGTGGTGGAAGAGAAAGAAAACATGTCAGTGAGTGTTGATATTGGAAAAGATGACTTTGCTTCGCATAAAGGCGTGACACAATTAATGATTATTATACTTTCTTTAGTTTTTCTGTAACTTTCTGTAGTTTTTTTTGGAAAATGGCACATCTTAATTAAATGATTAACATGTATGATTAAAACCATTTGAATTGATGGTAGTATTAAATTAAAGTAAAGTAAAGTAAATTAAAGACCCAAAATTACATCATATTGATCAAGGTCTAATGGTTTTGTGCTTGTTAAAGAAACCTCTCGAAGAAATTTCAGCCTAAGAAGAACTCCAGAGAAGAGGACGAGTACAAGTACGTACTTTATTCTCAATACGTTTTTCATTCACATCCTATAATATCTGCGTCTATGTTCACCAACGTCGTAATTTAGTCTATAGTAGCCAGTAAAAATGTAATCTGAGATTTTTTATTTCATGTTAGAAACACCGCTCAGTTTGGCCGATTCCATTGTGTTAGGAATGCTAAAAGGTTCTGCTTTTAGAGGAACAACTGGTGTGATGCATGTTTTCTTGTGTTCACACATATGGCCAGGTACACCTCCTGCAGAGCATTTCTGATGACACTGAATGAGCTGAATGACTACGCCGGGCAGCACGAGGTCATTGCCGAGAACCTCTCCACACAGATCATCTCAGAGCTGGTACGCTACATCCAGGAGCTGAAAGCTGAACGGAAAGCGGTATGTGAACGGAAATTGTGCAATTTCTTTTAATAGCACCACATGATTGGGGAAGTGTGAAGGTGGGTGTAGGTTTAGAATTATTTCCATTTATAGACTCTCACTTTTAGTTTAGTTTATGTGTTTAAAGGGGCACTGCACATTAATAAATATGGCTGTAAATGTGCCAGGGTTAGCTAAAAAGGCTATTTTCCATCTGCAGACCCATGACAGAATGTTAAAAAGTCAGCTTTTTACACCATCTTACACATATACACACCTACAAAAACATACATGATTGCATATAAGAATGAAACATTGATCTACGTACACACAGAAGAGAGAGATGGCAACAGGAGGAAGCAAATAGGCAAGAAATCTAAAAACAAGAATACATTAATTATACTGTAATGTATATTGTAACATACTAATGTTGACAGTTGAGTTTTCAGTAGCCATTTTTAAGATAAAACTGAAAAGAACCAGACGTAACTAATCTCCTAATTGATAATGGGATTACGTTCCATTACCTTGCAGGTTAGAATAATAATACAGACTGGCTAAATGTACATTTTCCGAGAGGAATAATACAGTCTTGTCTTCCCCACCCCTTGTGGACCGATGAGCAATTGTTCTAATATTCACAAACTGTTTAAATGGTGAAGTCAGGCTATGTATAGTCTTGAATATAAGGGCGTTTTTATACCTGGCCACTTCATGTGTTCTCTCTGATCCGATAGCTATCTGATTTGTAAAACTGTTACATTTACATTAGGCCACATAAATGCGTCTTGGCGAATCAGATATCAATCCGATATTTCTACTCCCGCCCAAAATGCAAATATATTTTACCTCATTTGCGGGGTAATTGAAATGGAAAACTCTTTGGTGTATGCGGTTTTCAGAATGCAATCAAAAAGAAGACGAAAAGACCTGCGAGTGACGTACTTCCGTTTGGGAGGAGTATAGCGCTGACGTATGTGGCTTGAACAACCACATTCATATACACCTGTACGGTTTCATCTGAAATGCGTCCCAGACCTCCTCCTGAAGTGGTTTGAACGATTGGATTTATAACCGTCTCAAAAACGTTTCGGAGGGCATTTAGACCTGGTCTTTTTACGATCGGATAACTATCCGATCACAGAAAACGCATGAAGTGACCAGGTTTAAAAAGCCCCTAAGACAAATGTTTATATCCCAGATTAGCAAATTATATATATATATATATATATATGTGTATATATATATATATATATATATACACATTTTTAAAATCGAGCAGTGATAAGACTGAACCGATTTCTTATCAGGAGTTTCTTGATTGATTAATTGATTATTTGAAATTGCTGATAATGATGAAATTATAGAAGCTTCTCTCAAACTATTTATTATTCAATCAGAGCGGAAAAGTCATACACCTGGAATCCCAGCTCAAACAGATTTCCCATCGTTTATTTGTATCCATTTACATCCATTTTGTACACAGCTAAGGTTAAACTTCACAGTTTTGGAATCAGGAACTCGACAGAAATCTGGCATTCGGAGAATTCCTTCTTGTAGATGTGATGCATGACGTTCAATAGTCAAAACATTTGACCAACAATTTTAGAACTTTTTGTTTTGATTAACCCTTGTCTTTAAATAGTGTTTAAAAGTTAACTTGTACAGTGTAAATGAACACTGTATGTACAGTAAGTATGCCTCAGAGGATGCGACTGTCTGAGACTGGCTTTTTTCAATAGTGTCTAGACCACTGAGTTCTTTTTATATGGGCTCTTTTCTTTAAGGCTGAAAGGATGGTAGTGTTTTTTAAGCCAAATGTAATGTGATGGTGCAAAGAAATACAAATATTAGAAATAAAAGATTCAAGATTTTATTTTTCACATACACAGTTATATACAGTACACAACTTGCAGTGAAAAAAAAACCTGGCCTATACCTCCTTAGACATTGTACATTTAAAGAACTAAATACAAAATGAGACCTGAATGAAAAAATATAGGAAGAAAAATAAGAAGAAATAAAAATAGTCATGGGAAATGATGCAGTTACAGTACAAAATGCAAGAAAGGGCTTGTCTGGTATTTGAACCCAGGACCACTTGCACCCAGAGTGTGAATCATGTCCATAACCACATGAGGCAAAAAGCCTGATATGGTTATAGATGAATGAGAAGATGCCGAGCATCGAAATGAACCTCTAATCGGCAGTTAGTGTGCATTTACAGCATTTTGCAGACTCTTTTATCCAGAGCGACCTACATTTTTATCTCATTTTATACAACTGAGCAATTGAGGGTTAAGGGCCTTGCTCAGGGGCCCAGCAGTGGCAGCTTGGTGGACCTTGGTGGATCAGACTCACAACCTTTCGATTGGTAATCCAGTACCTTAACCACTAAGCTACAGCATATACTATATGTATACTGTATATATAGTGTGTATTGCTGCATAAATAAATCTCATTAATAATCATCTCATTAATATCTTACAAGACGTTCAGGGTTAAATTTGCACATAGCGTAAATACATGTTTGTATTCAAACTCAACCTGGTTTAAACCATTCTAGGGTAACCTCGTAAGAGTGTGTTTTTACCAGAGGAATTTCTGCCTGTTTTGGTTGTGTCCATGTTCAGCATTAATGTCTGTCATGTTACACTCCTCAGTGGTGCTTAATGACTCATAAGAATTTGTAGTTTTTCATAAGTATTACTTTTTTCTGCCTGCTTTTCAAAGTAAACAATTTGAAGGTGTTATATTCAATGCTAAAATTCTGTGTAAGGTTATCCAACAGAGGAAAAAACACACGTCTCACACTGAAAGCCAACACCGTCCTGATTAATTTTATATCAGATTTGTAGCGATAAAATAAGTCATTTGTTTATACTGATTGAAAATGGCTGATCCGTCAATTTCCATTCCTCGAGTGTACTGGTAAAAAGGGTTAAATCCATAATAATATCTGAAGACTGAATACAATTTCCGTATAAAATGCTTGTTGGATTTACTTTAGCCAACTCTAAATACCGTAGCACAACAATCACATTAGTCCGTGTAAAAGCGCGACATTCTCTGTACTTCCATATAAACTGATTTAGCGAGCATTATGTATGAGCTGTACATAAGCTCTTTGGCTGAACATGCACCATGTCTTCAACCTATCATGGAAATGCAATTGTGGATGATGTTTTTTCTGGAAAACACTAAGCTACATGAATGATAAGAAATGAAAGAAACATTGATTATTGTTTTTTCTGAGAAACAAAAAATTAAAAAAAGTCAAACCTCTGGTGATTTTTACTAGCATTTTTTCCCCTTGGACAGGGTTCCTATCTGTAGAGAAATTCATCATCTGCTCCTCACTTCCTGTAAATCCCTGGATGAAGAATGTGAAATATTTTATTACTCTGTTGATGATTTTACGGTAAAGTTGGCTAAATTTGAATATGGGTCATGTATTGGGGTCAGTGGAGTGGGTGCAAGAATAAGAAGCTCCTCCTCCTTAACTGGGTCTGTGAGGCCTCTGTCACAGCCAAATGACTGGAACTAACACAATAGGAGCAGACATGACCACGCATGAGCTGAACAAAATGTAGAGCAGATCGTTTTTCCACCCTGATGAGCATTTGTCTGCCTTTCATATCTGACTGGCTTTCTCAAAGAATGTGTCCTTTATGTATTTTTCATACTGTGTTTAATGGCATCCTGAGAGTGGGTGTGAGTCAGCCGTGACGCGATATTCCCGTCACCGTGGCCTCGGGTGATCTAAGCTAATGTTTTTTGATACAATGAGAAGTTTGTCAGTAGTGAGCATTTTATTTTGGGAGGAACACAGCGCATTTTTGTGGCTATACTGTGTTGGCTGAGTCATTAGGTTCACATTTCATCTAATCAGCTTTGTTTCTAAAAGACTGTGGTGTGTTCTGGTATAGATCACACCTACAGTGCTGGGTTTGCAATATGAGTTTCTTTTTAAAGGAAAATCCACTCTGATTGACTTGCATAATACTCTTTATGTGATCTTTAGATTTATCATTGAAATGTGTTTTAGTTTTAATCTCTTTCATTTGGGTTTCTTATATTACCCACAATGCCATTTAACTGGCTGCAGATATTGGTCCCAGTAGAACTCAAACAAGAGGGCAATGCAGCAGTGCTTTAGTGTCTATAGATATAAAAACCAGAGATGTCCCTTTTCATGCTTTCTTTGATCATCTTTGTGTTTCCTAATTGTGGATTGCTAAACAAATCAAATACATTTTAATGTAATCATATTTAATGTACTGTATTTCTAGTGGAGTTTTCCTTTAACTGTGCTAACATTCAAGTACAGTAATAAAAGAGAAGCACTTTTTTACAGTAGCTTTTACTGCATTAAATTTCCCCACACATGCTATTTACTGCTGTTATAAATGTTTTGGACTATGGATTTAATTACACTGTTAATGCTGGGTGTTTTATCTTATATATAATATTTTAGCTAATATGAATAAAAAAGTCTTATCACTGTAAACATGTGATGCAGTTGATGACTCCATGCTTACTCTTCTGATTCTCCTCCTGCAGCATTTCCACGATGGTCGCAGAGCTCAGCAGCATATTGAGAACTCCTGGAAACAGCTGGAATCGGTGAGTTAAAACTAGTTTCCAGAGAAGAATTATTACTACTCTATTACAACGACCAGACCGGGGATAATACGTAAACTTGTCAAGCTATAGATTCATGCTTCGTTAATCATACTGATCTTGTTTCTGTGATTTATTTTTAGATTTTAGAGTCGATAGTGATTTATCACTGGGAGTTCATTTTAGTCCAGGATGTGGTTTATTTGACTTTAAAAGAGATGTTTGTAATTTTAAAATCTTCTAAATCTATAATAAGCATTTTATTTTAAAGACAGCTTAGTAAAAGTGTGCTAAGCATTATTGCAATCCAGTTGTTTTAATGGTTTTCTTTTTATATGTCTGTTTTTATCTCTTTTTATATGTTTATATTTATATGCACTAATAAGGAACTCTATTACCTTGCAGAGCAAACGTCGGTTTGAGAGAGACTGCAAAGAAGCCGACCGTGCACAGCATTACTTCGACAAGATGGACGCCGACATTAACGTGACCAAGGCCGATGTTGAGAAGGTATGTCCAGTTCCGGCTTATTTTTTTTTTTCTCCTGCTTGTTCTTTGCATCCCAGCCCTGGCTCTCTGCAGTGTGTTTGGGATGGATGAGTGTCAGTGATGTGCTCAGCATTTTTTTAGACCCCTTCCACTGCATCCTAAAGAGTCTTGCGCCTCCGCCCACTAACCACAGCATCTCCTCTGGAGGTGTGCCATACTTTTGTGCAGGGAAATTGGACAGTTGTTGGAGCCTAACGAGCTGTGGACAGTTTTACAGCCTGTGTCATGAGTCCTTTTGATTCATACGACTGAACTGATTCACACTGGCAGTAAATACTGCCAGGACACTCAACAGCGTAGCGTTAAATAAACTGCCTGTTCGGTCCATTGCATTTTATAGTTCTTTTGTGAAATGGAACAACTAAGGTACCTAAACTGTAAGCCATTCTGAATATTGAATTATTTTGCTATATTGCAATTAGTTTCCAATTATTTTAACCATCTGCCAAGTTGCTACCTTTCATTAAATCCTGGACATATATCCTGGAAAGATATAATGTTATAGGCTTAGTTTTATTACAAATATTTCTGAATGTGTAGTCTATCTGTGATCTATGACCGGGCCCGAGGTGTAGTTCATGCCTTTCGGCTGACCCATACGCATATTTCTGACATTCTGCTCTACGCCACAAAGTGCTCTGACACTAATCGACTCTGTTTTTGTCTTTTTAACATGGCTCAAAGCGGTGTTCACTCAAGGTAGGTTTATAACCACGAGTCGTCTCTGTCTGTGGGGAATTGTTAATCTGTTTAGTGTACGCCCATAGACCTCAACGTCTACATAAAATGTCTGTCGCAAAATTATTTCTGTTTGTCCAAATCTCTAGCCCTGTTGCTGTATTACGTCCCTCTGGTCACTGGTGCAAGCAAACAAATGCCTGTGTGTGGTTATTAAAACCACTGTTTAGCACATTACATTTGTCTGGTATACAATTTATTAAATTAAGACAATGTGCATAATGCGAAAAAGCCCTAGAGTTGCTCTGAGAACAGACGGCCAATTCCTGTCCATTTTCTGTGCTGTGTGCCTCGGTGTTTGTGTTCTGTTAGTGTGCATGCTGAATGAATCTGTGTGCTGAAACATGTTAAAGTGAATTGTTTCTTGACTACCGTTTTGACTTTGTCTTTTTGGTGTGTACGTGTTCCGTGTATGTGTGTATATAATGAACACAGGTACAACGTATTTTTTCCTTTAAAGCCCTTACCTGCCCTTAATTCAGTTTCTTTCTTTTTTTCTGCTGCTATATTTTCTGCTGCTACTTTTAAAAGGTTCTCTGGAGGTTTAAAGAATTGAGTCTGTAATGTTGGATCCTTCAGATGTCCTCTCTATGCCTCAGTATCCTGATTTACAAAGACTGTAATTTACAAAGCAAACTACACAGCTGGAGGATACAAGCTATTAAGTGTGTAAATACATAATGAATATCACAAAGAAATTATTAAAAAAGCACACAGCAAGTGTAACCTCTATTTATTGATATCATTCCTTTATTATTTAAGTGATTTATTTCAGAAGGAATTAATTTTGGTTATCTAGAAAGGATTTAAGGATGTCTTTGACTGCAGCAACTAATTCTTTGGTGAAATAAAAATCCAGGTCAACAAAATTTTGTAATCAATCTAATACATTGTATTATCTTTACTTCTTAAGTAGTCCAATTTACTTCTTAAGTAGTCCAAGTATGGTTTAAAACAACAGATTGACTAAAAATGAATTTACAAAGCTAATCCCCCCTGACCTCAAATGTAGTCGACCAGACAAAACAAGTTTGGTGTCTAAACTTCTTTAGTTTTTCCCTGAAGCTTCAAGGTTACCAGAGCTAACAAGTATTGAAAGCATACAGTTTTTACTAGTTTATCATCAGGCTATCATCTATATCATCTATAACACACTACAATTACTATATCAAAATAAAATCCAGTTTGTCTAAACCTCACTTAGGAGAGGAAAAGGAGATCATCAGCACTCTGTATTTCCTGACAAAGAACCTTCTGCTCTGTGTTTATTCACATTGCTAGTTGTTAATGTACAAGAATGCTAGCTCTATTTAACATTAGAACACGGTTAGATGGATAGTTAAATGTTAGTAAATGTTTCTAGCTCGCATTTGAAGTAATCTCAGTAACTGAACCTGTCAATACCCATAGTTGTGATCATGACTAGCTCATTTAGCTTAGAGAGCTAAGTACTGTATCTAGCTTAGCATACAGATAATGTGGCTAAAATCTTCTGATTAGCATATAATTATAGAGTGGAATAATTTCTTAGGAGATCACAAACTTAGTTTCCTGAATGTTTTTTCCTTTTAAATAAAAATCTGAAAATGTAGTTTTATACCAAACATGTACAGCTGGAGTAAATATTGTAATCTCTAATATAGTAGTCCTGCTGTTGCCTTGCTTGTTAGCGCCATTAGCCTCGCACAGCTCCAGTGCAAAACTAACTACATTTGGAGTAAGAGGAATGTTTAGTCAATTTTTTTATTCAAAGCTTTCCTTTTAATTAATGTGGCCTGCTGGAACATTTTGCTTTGTAAAATAGCCTTGTTGCTCAAAATAGGCTGCATGAAATAATGTGATACTGTGTGATTTTTTTCTTTGAGCTGGTGGTTTTATGTCTGGCGCGTTTCCAGTTTCCAAACATTTGGACAGATCTGTGGATGGAGGCCCATGAAAGACGTCTCTTTCTTTGCAGCTGCACTGGTCCTGTCTGGTCCTGTCCCATATTTTTACGCTGTAATGGAAGTCATATGTGCTGTTGGATAACAGTGTACATGTTTTTTTTTACTTTGTTTGTTTGTATTTTTATGTGTGTACAATATGTGGCTCTTTATTTTATTTTACAGAGTGATCCTGCAATGGCGCAAATAATTCTGGGATTTTTGTGTGAACCTTTCTATAGCACTTTACTCTCTCTCTCTCTCTCTCTCTCTCTCTCTCTCTCTCTCTCTCTCTCTCTCTCTCTCTTTCTCTCTCTCTCTCTCAGGCTAAACAGCAGGCTCAAATAAGGCATCAAATAGCTGATGACAGTAAGAACGAGTATTTGTCCTACCTTCAGAAGTTTAATAAAGACCAACACGAGCACTACTACACACTCATCCCCCACATCTTTCAGGTAAGACATCATAGGATCTTAAGAGGATATTTTTTGACTCTATCTACCAAAAGCCTCTAAGAGGAGCTGTCCTGTTGTGTTACAGAGGATCCAGGAGATGGAGGAGAGACGGATTGAGAGAATAGGGGAGAGTATGCGGTGCTACGCTGAGGTGGAGCGCAAAGTTCTGCCCATTGTTAATAAGTGTCTGGATGGTATGACCAAGGCAGCTGAGTCCATCGAGCCCAAAATGGTATGTAGACAGTCATTCCTCTATTTATGGATTCATTAAGCTACTGGAAAGTATGGCTTGTTGAATACAGGACTGCAAAGACCAATACTGAGCTAATGTTTATAATAGATTTTACCACAGCGTTGTCAAATGCGCGATTCTGATTGGTCAGGAGGTTTTGATCCATTTTCTGTAACGACAGCTCTGACAGTTGTTTCAGCTGCAAGACAAATCACATTTTATATTATATAAAATATTTTTATGCACATGATCTAATACAGTATTGTTTCTAAAAAAAATCTAGAGAACATTTTTTATTAATGAGTTTTTTTTAACTTGAATTATATGATTTCTTTTGAGGCATATTTTATTCAACATTTTATTTTATGGAAGTATATTTCTAGTGATTCTAGCCCAAAATGGAAAAGTCTTTAGATTGGAGGACATGCCTGACTCTTTGTAAGTGTCATATTTTCTCAGTAAGCTGAACGTTTTAGTATTATTAAGTTTAAGAAGAACAAAAGAAAAGAGATTGGTGAGGAAACAATGGTTTATAACATGTTTATAATGTAAGTAAATAAGGAACAGGAACTAATTTGTTTAATTGATGTTAGTCAGCATTAAATGTAACTTGTGTAACTTTTTTTGTGCAACTCTAAAATTAAACAATGAAAGAATGAAGGTGAATTTTGGTTTTTCACCTAAAACGTCTAGTTTTAAGACGAATCTACAAGCCATGTAGGAATGATGCAGTATATTAAAACAATTGATTAGCAAAGGTTTCAGCAGTAATATTAAGGATGTAGGAATTTCTTCAAAGTTTCACTTCGTTCAACGACAGGACGTAAGAAATCTATATTTAGCAGACATAATAATTTATCACAGAAAAGTGCTGACTTCATTACTCTAAATGCTCCTGCCCCACTTTGAAGATAATGAGTAATGATCATGATGCCCAGCGTTTTAACAGCTGTGGCTAGCAGCCATGGAGATGATGTGTATTTGGTGTGTGTGTGTGTGTGTGTGTGTGTGTGTGTGTGTGTGTGTCTTGAGCTAAATCCTGAGCTTGCACTCACGTGGCTGTGGTTTGGCCAAGTGTCACAGATGGAGAAGGGCCACATTGGAGCACTAATTGACTCACTTTCTCCACAGATTTAAAGTGGCTTATAGACTGTGATTGGACATAAGCTCCTATGTGACTCATGGTTGCACCTTTCGTTCAGATTTAGAAGCTCAGTCCTAAACACACTCCACACACAACACACTACCCTTTTTCTCAGTATCAGATTGTAAACGTGAAGGAAGTTTTGGGACTGAGATTTACACCATGCGTAGATCTTATATATCGGTTTGTGTTTGTTGAAGTCTAAATATATATATATTGCATTTTAATGCATATATTGCATGAAATCTGACTTGACTCATCATTGACCTTCATGTGAGGTCTCTGTATCTTGAGTGCATCAAAAAATGTTCAGAAATGTTAGAAATTTCATAGCAATGCAAATCCTCTTTATATAGGATTTTTGGCCAAAATTGTATACTGTACACTGGCTTTAGACCTTGTATTAATTTCAGTTATTAAAATCAATGCTATTTAACAAAAAGTGGTCTGTAGTCAAATCTGTTTATTATGCTGTCAATCAACATTTTATGACTTTCCTTAGTAAAAAGTTTTATATTTTCCATCATATGAATGTATGTATCATAATTTACCACAATATTTACCTGATATAATATATTTTCATAATCAAATGTAACTTATTTTATGAATTGTAGACTCTTTATCTCAGACTCATCCCTCTCTTTGTATCTTTTTTCTTTTCTTTTTATCTTTTTATCAAATCTAAAATGTCTTTGTTTCTGACCATCTTCTATTTTCACCCTCAGGACACCAAGCAGGTGGTAGAGACATACAAATCAGGCTTCGAACCTCCAGGTGATGTAGAGTTTGAGGACTACAGCGTATCTATGAAGAGAGCCGTGTCCGAGTCTAGCTTCCTGAACGCACGCGGAGAAAGTCGGCGCAGGAGCCGGAGCAAGCTGTGGCCTTTAATTAAGAGGAATAAGGTACAGGAAATGGCTGAAGGTCCTGGTGTTTGGGTTCTGTGGAGGTGTAGAAGTGATGTAGACCCAAAGCCAGAAGCTGAATGAACCATTTGCTTTGTTAAAGGAGGAGTAAATTGTAAATTTAGTTTCAACTATTGACTCCTTGAGCAGCTCAATGAATAAAACTGTCATAAAGTCACAAAGGGCAGCTTATGAAATGTGTTAGTTGCACAAAACAACAGGAGAAGTTATAAAAGGTCCTGAGTAGCCTATTGCTACTAGCAGGTTTTTTTTCTTTTAAAAGAAAATAGTTCAAGTGAAATTGGCACATCCATCGATTCTTTCCGGTCTCTTAAAGCTCTTACAGTAACTTTAGTAATCATCTGTTTGGAAAATGTCTCCATCTGTTGAAGGAAAGTTAACACATCACCAGTCCTCTCAAATTCACCACACTACACATTCATTCATTCAGCACACTTTTTTACCCAGAATCCCTTGCTGAAATAAAATCTATTACAAGCATATAGAGTGAATGAAAATGAAACCTCCTACAGTTTCCCTTCCTGACACCTTACATCAAAAATAAATCTTTTAAAAATAGATAAATATAAAAATAAATCTTACAGTTAAAATATTATTTATCGTATTTATTCCTTATTTTTCACTACTGGCAGCAAGTTACTTGTCAGAGATAGAGGACTGGAATACTACTAACATGTTAAATATACATTTAATTATTTTAATTCATTAATTATCTTAATTAATTAATTAATTTCTTTATTTTTATTTTATTTTTCCTAAATAATTTTTTAAATAAATAAAAAAAAATTCAATTTGTTTAATTAAATATATTAATATTTTAATTTAAAATTTAGTATCTTTAACAACATTTTTAACATCAGTATGTTCATTTTATCATTGTATTAAAAAATAGTCTGTATTGTTAGTATTTATTTGAAATTGAAACTAATACATTTTTAGCTGGCTGAGAAATCCTTCTCTTATATACCTTTATGGCATATTGGCTTAATGTGATGTTTTTCTAACGTGATGTTTTTTTAACGTGATGTCATACTGTCAGCTTGTTGCTGGGATTATATAGTGCTTCTCTCTGTCCTTATGTCTCCATCTCTCTCTCCTCCTGTGTTTCTGCATGGCTCCATCTGTGACTGTGGATCCATCGCTCTGTCACGTGCAGCTTATGTCATTGTTAGCGTCGCCCCGTCAGCCCCCTCCCCCTCCCCCCACGTCACCCTCCCCAGAAGGCCTGGCCAACGGGCCGCACTCGCCCCCGCACAACAAGGAGCCACTCGGACAGCGCCTCAACGACTTCATGAGCTCCAAACACAAGATGCAGTGCCTGAGAAGCCTCAAGCGTGGGGTAAGGACCTGAGGGATAAGTACTGTCACAAGTTCATGTTCACAAAATCGATCATAACTCATTAAAAAATCTGTAGGCATAGATCTACACTCTAAATCCACAAACATACACATCTCTACCTCTGCTCGTTTGTGTATTTATCTAGGCAGTCAATCCTTTCTGCAGCATTATGCTTAAATTCATGCAGATCATGTAAACAGTTTGATATGGGTGGTGCTGTAAACATGGATGTACATTGGATGAGTGTGTGTGAGTTTGGTGCAGATCAGTGCAGTCCATACCGTTGAGTGTTTGAGTGTGTGTTGTGCTTGGTACAGTTCAGTTCAGTTGTTGAGGAGTTTGATGGCTTGTGGAGAGAAACTGTTACACAGTCTGGTCGTGAGGACCCGAATGCTTAGGGTACCTTTTTCCAGACGGCAAGAGGGAAACAGTTCGTTACATAGAACACTGATGAAAAACAAAAACCATCCAGTGAGCAGGAGGAGTTTTTTTGATGAGAGAGGTCAAAAGATAATGACCAGACTTTTTCAAGCTTACAGGAAGTCTAACGTAATTCCAATAACTACTGTTTATAATCGTGGTGAACAGAAAAGCATCTCAATATGTTGAATTTTTTCGGATCATCTACAACAGTACGATACCACATGGTGTCAAGAACAGAAATCTGAGCCTACACAAGCTTTAACTGCAACTCTCCAACTTTAGACCTTTACTGTATCTGCATGATTAGCTGATTGGAGAATTGCATAAATGTGCAATTCGGGTAAACGGGTATTCCTAATAAAATGGACATCAAAGATGAATCGATGAATCAATCAAAGACAATCTCCTGCTTTAAGATTTAAATTTACTGGAATTTATTCTCATTCATGAGTGAAATAATGATTCCTTTCACCATGCATCATTGGGGAAAGAAAAATGGTGTGTATTAGCTAGTTGTTTTTTTAGTAGTATTTAGAGCTGCCTGGTAGACAGTTAGGCTGCAGTAGGTTAGTTTAATTCAACAAACCGAGACAGAAGAAAATCCTCCCCTGATGTGCTACTTCAAACTAAACAGCATTTCTAATCTAGATGAAATTAAAGAAATTGTGGCATAGAAGTCTTTATTATCATCACATATACATTACAGCACCAAGGATTTAATTTATTCACATATCCCAACTGAGGAGGTTGGGGGCAGAGCCCAGGGGCAGCTAGAATAGAGCATCACTGGAGCAGGGAGGGTTAAGGGCCTTGCTGAAGGGCCCAGATGTGGCAGATTGTCAGTGCTGGGGCTCGAACTCTGGTTTTATGATCAACATTCCAGAGGCTTAAGCGCTTAAGCCACCAATGCCCTATTTTCAGACTGGGGCATTAGACTGGGTAAGCATTTACTAGCTTGGTGGGCTAAAGATGCATATAATTATAAAAAATCATTTCTGTATCATCTTTCCAGCCTTGGATTTGGTTTATAATTAAATGAGGCTACAGTAGTAGTGGTAAGTATTAACTACAGTACAGTGGTAATTATTATGTTATCATTTAGCAGACACTCTTATCCAGAGTGACTTACATTTTTTTTTTATTTCAGTTTATACACCTGAGCAATTGAGGGTTAAGGGCCTTGCTCAGGGGCCCTGCAGTGGCTACTTGGTGTACTGGGATTCAAACCAATGACCTTCCGATCAGTAGTCGAACACCTTAACCACTGAGCTACCACATCCCTGTCATCCCCCATTAGTTTTTATCCCCATTAATAAAACTAAAAATTGCTGTTTGTAGTGAAGTTTCTGATATACAGCTCACTGGTGTGTGCGGATGAAAAGTTAAAGAATATAAAGAGTTATTTGTTAAAAGATTTCTTTTATTCAAATAGCTATACGATAGTCATAAATTAATATATGCTATGATGATAACAGAATCTGTGAGGATCTTTTTTATCTGCTGCTGTGGGTTTCTGGTGATAAAAGGTTTAAGCCCTGAATTGATTTGAGTTTTTCTCTGTTGTGTTTTGTTTGCGTTCCTTCGTATGCAGCTCTCCCTGAAGTTGGTAAGTGTAAGTGTCTATTTCACCCGTCATACTATTCTAAAGCCTTTTTTTTTCCGTACAACTTTGGGAGAAACAATACAATAGGAGATTTTCTTAGAGATATCTTAGAGCTGATGTAACAATTAGACTCGCTTGTGGATTACAGTAATTCTTATGCACGTTATAATGTGTTCATAGCAAGTGGACTTTACACAGGAAAAGGGTTCTCGGTGAGGCAAGGCTTTTAAACACGAAGCCTTAGAAAACAAGAACTTGTTGATTAAATGTAAACTACTAATAAATATTTATTTACTTCATTTTCCTGAAGCCTGCTCTAAAAATCTATCTTTAATGAATTATAAGATCACTTTATTTATAAATTTTCAATTATATCCAGCAGGTGGCAACGCTGTATTATTATATATTTATTTTATTCTCCTACTACAGAAAGCAACATTTCCTCAATGACATGCGTTTAGATCTGAAACAAAGTTTGTTCCTGTTATCACTTACATTTTGGAAGCTATAAACATATTTCCTGAAAAGTAATAAGACCATAAATGTATTTTTGTCCATTCAGAAATCTTCTGTTTTGTTGAGTGTCTTTGTTTTCTTAGCTTCATATGCATGTGAAAAGCATGTGGAAGTTTATTGCACTCTAAGGCAAATTGACATGGATTCATCTAACTGAACCAGTTCCAAACGAGTTTGTATTTTTTTGCATTATGTATTTTCCGTATAGTACCAAAAGCGGTTGTATCTAAAGACATTTGCTGATGATGTACATTATATTGTGGCTTCTAAATAGTAGAAGAACACCAACGTAGCAAAAATATACTTGGGTATTCAGGCCAGCTTCTGTACTGTGTGTGTGTGTGTGTCTATGTGTGTCTGTGTGTGTGTGTTTAGGGAACAATCCAGGAGGATTACAGTCATTTACCCCCGGAGCAAAGACGAAAGAAACTGCAGGCCAAGTTAAATGACATCAGCAAAGACATCCAGAAAGAGATGGATCAGAGGTATGTCCACACACACACACACACACACACCACACACACACACACACACCACACACACACAGGTTTAATTTGGAGCCATTAGTGAAAGTCCAAGGTTCCAGGAAAGTGTCATCCTACAGATGATATTGTTTCAGCACCGGAGCCACATCATGTTTCTCTTCTCACTGACTGTAGGGACGCGCTGAATAAAATGAAGGAAGTGTACATTAAGAACCCACACATGGGCGACCCCAACAGTGTAGACCCGCGTTTAGAAGAGGTGCGGCAGAGCATCGAGAAACTCCAGCTCGAGGCACACAAATATGAGGTGAGACCGACTCTCTCTCTTTCTCTCTCTCTCTCTCTCTCTCTCTCTCTCTCTCTTTCTCTCTCTATGCTGGGTCATATTAAAAGATTTTTCATAGAATTGTACTGACTTTTTTACTGATTTTCTTTAATTCAATAGAAATTGGAAGTATTTATTTTAAATTATACCAGACGTTTTTAAAATCCAACTAAGCCTAGCTACTTTTAACTTTAAGAAACTTTCTCTGAAGCTTCAGAAGTTCATTTTATGCATACAAATGGAATGTACAAATTATGCATACTTCCTGATATCCTAGAAACTCTCACTTTGTGCTTTTCTTGCTGTATAACATCCTGATGGAGTTTTCAGGCTGATTTAGTCCTTGATCTAGTGAATGAGTATCATTGTATTCATTAATAGACACTAAATGCACTTCTGTATGTCGCTCTGGATAATAACGGCCTCTGTCGTGTTTTACATATAACGTAACATAGTATGATGTGACACTTTATGATGGAGTTTTATAGAAAAATAATCAGCTTTCCTGTAGAAAGAGTATTTCCATCACTGACATCGTCACATCCAGTTTTATTTCTTTACATATTCAGGTTTTGTGTCTTCTGGTTGTGCTTCTTAATAATTGTTAGATGTAACAGGGTGGACTACTGTCCGTGTGCTTCTCGTCTTCTCATAGACCTGGCTAACAGACGTGGAGAGGAAGCTGCTGGAGAAGGATAGCACACTGCGGAGACAAAGCGCCCCTTTTGATCCACAGGGCAACACGGGCAACGTTGCAAACAGCTGTGCCCAGAACAGAGAGAGGTATTCCAGAAGCACACACACACACACACACACACACACTCACACACACCCACAAACACACACACAGACATACATACACACAAACATGCTCATAAACACATACACACAAACACACACACATACACACACATACATACATACAGTACATACACACACACACACATATATACACACATGCCCAGAAACACACACAAACACACACACACACACACAGACAAACACACATACATACACACACATGCTCATAAACACATACACACAAACACACACACATACACACACATATATACACATGCCCACAAACACACACATACACACACGCCCACAAACACACACACATACACACACACAAATTCAAATTGATTTGTATAGCGCTTTTAACAATGGACATTGTCTCATTGTCTCACACACAAACACTCACACACATACACCCAAACACACCCATAAACACACACACACACCCTGCCTGCCACCCTGTGGTATTCGGTCACCTCGCCCTTATTAACGTTGTATTCATTTGAACTGTTGTATGTATTACATGTCTTCTGTGCACAGTCCGGACGGCAGCTATACGGAAGACCCCAGCACGGAGACGGTGCAGTTCAAGTCACGCAGCACCGAGTTTGACGATGAGTTTGACGATGAAGAACCTTTACCCACCATAGGAACATGCAAGGCTCTCTACCCTTTCGAAGGTAGCGGCAGAAATATCCTAGAGGATAGAGTACTCATTATTGGTGATTTAAGAAATGAATCTCTAAAAAGTCTTCAGAGAGGAAACATCTCTCATCACTACAGTCTTTTTACAAACCGTGCATGAACGTGTTGGCGGCTTAGTTCTAGTGGAGGGAAATCTTCCTGACACAACATCCAGAGACATTGTAGATACTGTAAGTCTGTGCTTCTGATGTTGTGAAAGTCAGGTGTACACATACTCTTGGCCATATATTAATTCATGAGGATGAGGTTCCTTTTGAGATTGGTTCCTCTCAAGGTTTTTTTATTATGTTGACTCAGGGAATTTTCTCTGCGCTCATTTCCTCAAGCTTGGAACTTTTTTAGAATTTTTTAAAGAATTCCTGTAAAGCTGCTTTGAGACAATGCCCATTGTTAAAGGGCTATGCAAATAAAATGAAATAAAATTAAATGTAATGTTAAAGTTAGTAAAATCAGTGTTGTACTGTAACAGAGTACAAATGCTTTGTTACTGTACTAAAGTAGAAATGTCACGTATCTGTACTTTACTTCGCTATTTAAATTTATGTCAACTTTCACTTTTACTCCACTACATTTCCTAGATAAAATGTGTACTTTTACTCCGCTATATTTCCACTAAGAATCTTCGTTACTCGTTACTACAAAATAAAATTAGAAGAAATGTGTGCGACTGCAATTAGGGAGGTTTGGCGAATCACTGCTCCTAGATTGCATTACGCTCCGCACGCTCTACGGAGAAGCACAGGGACGCGCAGCGTGCACGCGCAGTCAGAGCTGGAGGCGTTTATCTATAACGTTAATCGGCGGAAAGCCGCAAATACGGCAACCAAAAGCAGTGAAATTTCACTATTCTTATTACCAGAGTTGTAGCACAAACAAAATATTAATGCAAACAATCCATTCAATACTAAATAAAAATAACATTTATTGATTTGGTCTTTGTCTTGTGAATATTTTTATATTAATGACTGCATTCATTGGACACACTGTTTGTAGAGAATGCACACATACATGAACTGATTTGATGCAAGACTGTCATCATTACATCATGCATAAAGTTTTGGTGTCCACTTTTGCCTTTTTAAATAATACCATAACTTTTGGCTTACTATGTAGTCATATAATATATAATATAAAACTCTTCTTGCTTTAAATTCTCACTGAGGGCTAAAACCCCCTAAAGATGAAATCCTAGAACCGCCCCTGCTCTTATGCCTACCGAAAATCACTGAAATTTTCCTTTTTACTTTTACTTCAAATACTCAAGTACATTAAATATCAGAAAATTACTATTGATACTTATGTACAGTATATATCAGATACTTTAAGACTTTTACTTGAGTAATATTCTAAAAGGTAACTTTCACTTCTACCAAAGTGTTTTTCTAGTACGATACTTGTATTTTTACTCAAGTATTGCTTACTAGTACTTTATACATCACTGAGTAAAATACAATTGTAGTATTTCTTCTGGACTAAGGCAGAATTTTGACGAGTGGCAAAGCAAGCACCATTTGAACAGCACAAATGTTACGCAGCTGTTTCTAACCACAAAATACTGAAAGAACTGTTACAGCTGTAGTAGCTGCAGTAGCTATTGCTCTGGACATCTATTAGGTATGGTGTTGCTATGTATATTCGTAAAACACATCCTCTAACTTTCTTATCTCTTCTCGCGCTTTAGGTCAAAACGAGGGCACCATCCCCATGGCGGAAGGTGAGATGCTGTACGTAATCGAGGAGGATAAAGGTGACGGCTGGACACGAGTGCGCAGAAACGAGGATGAGGAGGGATACGTGCCTACGTCCTACATCAAGCTCTGCTTCGACGCCAACTCCAAAGGTGCCATGACCTATATTTAAGCCACAGAGCTAAAACGGCATGCGTAGCATCAACGCCTTTCTCTGACTATCCCTGTCCCTCTGGTCATTTTTATAGGCCAGGACGACGGCGTGTAATTTTCACTTTAGTCCATTTCTGCTTTTGAAGTTTTTTTTTTGCATACAAGAATGCAAAAGAATGAGAGAGTAAGGGAGAGAGCGAGAGAGAGATAGAGGTAGAGAGCTAAATGAAAAACCACCTTCATCCCAAAGGACAGGAAGTGGACTGAAACTAAATGTGCAACATATCATGTAGCATATTAAACTATTTGATATTTACAGGCTTCTTTATTTTGTATCTTTCTTTCTCTCTCTCTCTCTCTCTCTCTCTCCCTCTCTCAGTGTGAACAAGAAGAAAAAAAGACTTTTTGTCCATAAGGATGAGAAGGCAATAGAGCCGCCATTGAGGCAGGCTAGTAGAAAACGCTGCTTAATCTACATTTCATATCATATCTTTGGGTATTGTGGTTGTTTTTGTATAAAAAAAAAATCCATGTATATTTATATGTCTGTCTATGGCTGAGCCACAGGTAATATTTCTTTCTGAGTCTTTAAATTTGACGACGAGATTGACGGTAAGCAATAAAAGTGTTTTGAGGCTTTAGTCAACTATCAGATTGTATTAAAAAAAATAGACATTTTCGATTTTTATCAGTTTCTGTACATCAGTGTTTAAACTCCTAAATTATATCACTGTAAATACTTTACGAGCGAGCATGAAAGAACAATGTCTAGTCTTAACGTTTACTCAGGTACTTATTTCTTTGTATTTGTTTAACTAATAAATATACAACACTTTTCCCCGAGCAGTTAGATTCAAACTAAACGTGTATAACCATAAAAAAAGAACTACCTACATGAATTCCTGCATGCTTTAAATTTTTGCTTAAAATAGCTTTATTTTCCATGATCTCTGTTTTGAGACAGCAGCCAATGTCATCTACAGTAGTGTAGTTAAAGAGATTAAGATGAAATCAGATATACAGTATAGTGTGATGAGAGAATACGAGTCCACGAGCTCCATTTTGCATGCAGTTATTCTCACGACTGGCAAGTCACACCAGCTGAAGACATTTCCATGAAGATTTAAATGAGGCAAAGAAAAAAAAGCACATTGTGTGATTTCTGATGCTTATAGCTAACATTGTAATAATGTGACTGCAGCTGCTTCTGCATGCTATTTTAACGCTTAAAGGCTTTTCTGTCGCTGTAATATTAAAGCTTGTCTGTCCATTTTTTTTTCCTGTAAAGCAATAGCTGTAAATTCTGCCTCACTGCTTTATAGACTGATACAGCAGGAAATATTAACACTGACACTTTTTTGATCACCTGCTAGGTGATGAGTCGACGTATGCTCGAGAACGAATTTAGGAAAACAGAGAGGAAGTATAGCACTGTATTTTTGGACAGTTAAGTGTAGACATAATCGAGTATAAGACTCTCCCACCCAGGTGTAGTGCGTATCGTCCGGACCTCATAAGAAGTCACATAGTGATGTACGTATAAAGCTGCATTAGCAATAAATCCAGCTGTTGTAGATCCTACTGTCTCTTCTCATGGAGTCAACGCAGAACCCGGTCCGGTTCATAGAGCCATAGAACAGTTCGAAGATGTTAGATATTCAATACCTAGCATTCTGTGAAGTACAGGAAGGTGAAAACATTTTGACTTTCATTGTATTGTACAGTTATTATAAAGTCTCATCACCTGCTTGTGGGCAAATAAAAGTGTCTTATAGTCCAGTAATGATGGTATTCTTCAATGCTACATGTCTAACATCTTGTATGATTTTTGTGTTTTTTATTTATTTATTTACTTTTTTCTTTTTCTTTTCTTTTTTTTTTTTGTTCTTTTTTTTTTTTTTGCAGATCCCTAAAAGCGTTTGGCTGGCACAGAAGTGGCAGGGCAAGCATCCTTGCATGAAACATCCTCCTCTTTAATGCGTAGTCAGAGAGGTGCTGTGTGAGGCCGTCTGACCGGCCGAGCCATTCTTAACCCAAACTCTGAATGAATCTCTTCTTCTTCGCGCCGCAGGCAAAAAAAACTATTCATATAACTGTTCGGAAACTATTGTTTGAGATCTGTTTTGTTTCTTTGTTTGTTTTTAAATAACCCGTGTGTTAATGATTTGCAGAGCTTGCTTCTCGTATAAGCCTAGACTTCTCAGCCTTGTGTAGTAGCTGCTTGCTCTCTGGCCGGAGCAATTAGAGCTCAACTCTAGTCCTCAGAATCAGATACAGGACCGTGACGTGCTTCTAGTCAAGCTGGTCAAGCTTTTCATAATAGTCCGGATCCAGTAGCTGCCGTCTTTCTGCTGGCCTGCAGAAGGTTCTTGAAAATTCCCTAGGGATTTTTAAAAAAAAAAAAAGAAAATACTAATCAGGCCAAATATGATTGTGAAAAGCATTAATATATTATGGCAGTGGTTGAGTGGGTGGGTTAAGGGGTCGGGTGTTATTTTGAAAGGTATCTCATATCATGTACATTATGGTGTTTTTTGTGATTAAATCTGTTGAGTGAAGTGGTTGAAGCAGGCAGCTTTAGAGTTGCAGTCCTTCAGTCGGTCACTCTTTCTTCACAGAGATGAAAGCAGTGCAACCTCACTCATCACTCACTCATCACTCATTTAGTCACTCGCTCACTCACTCATGCTCACTTTCTTCCCTGTATTGTGTGTATACGCTGCATCTCTCTCTCTCTCCCTCTCTCTCTCTCTCTCTCTCTCTCATAATTCTTTAGCACCAGACACTGCTGTACCATACAATACAGTTACTAACACAAATCTGTTTTTCAGTGGATAGTTTCTTCAATATATAACTTCAATTAAATACTTTCGAAAAGCATGTGTCGCTGTCATTCGACCTACGATGACTCCTACTAAACAAGTATGAGTCAGTTCCTGCAGTAATGGCAGTGAGCCACCGTCGAGTAAAGGATGACAATATTGAATTCCAGTAAAAATTAAGAAAATGCTATTTTTCTTCGAGGCATTAAAATTCAACACATTCGGTGTAGGTATATAGTAAATAAGGAAACACATGGTGGACATGCTGTCAGAGGATAATAAATCAACAGCTCCAAGAGCGCTGACACTGGAGACTTCTTCCATAAATGTTAAAAAGGTTCTTATTCCATAGCAAGGATTACGTTTTATTCTTATTTAAGAGAAAGATTTGATTATATTTACTCTTAGATTAGGCTGAGCATCTGCCTTACAGGTCCACATGAATGAGTTGTTACTGTAGAAATAAGTATGCATCAGGAGAAGTAAATTAATTTAAACATGCATGTTGTTGTTATAGACAAAGAATCGACACTTTCTGCTTAATTAGAATCGAGAATTCACTCAAACTTTGAAATTAGTGATTGTGATCGTATCACACTGTCTGGTGGAAAAGAGCTAATGTTCTTTGTGGTTTCCTGTCTCTTTCATCCTGTCTTCCTCTTCCTGTCTTGTACTTTTCCTCACTTTGAATCTGTTTCTTTTTTCATCCATCTCTCCCTCTTCCATTGTTTCTTATTTTTACTTTTCCTGTCTCTCTCTTTTCTCTCTCTCTCTCTCTCTCTCTCTCTCTCTCTCTCTCTCTCTCTCTCTCTCTCTGTGGGCTCAGTGGCCGTGGCCATAGCCGTGTGTCGTGTAGCTGTAGTGGTGCGTTCACTCGATGTTGATGATGTTCTCCAGCTGGTGCTGTGTTTCTGCGCATGCATGCTTGCCCTGTCTCTTTGTCTGTGCCAGTCTTAGGGGTCCAGCAAGTTCTTGCCTTCACTTCCTGATGGGCGAACTTGCTTCTTCAGTTGTGTTTGTGCCTGTGGTTTACTTTTTACTTATTTATTCATTATCTATATTTGAATTAAAAGGTTTTTAATTTTCGCCACCCGTGCATGGCCACTTGCTTCATGCTCCCTAAGTTCTTCTCTCTCCCTTCCTTTTTTTTTACTTGTTCTATTTTTTATGAAAATTGAGATGCTTCTTTTGGATCAACATCATTTTTCAGTAATTTATGTTGATGTTAAAAACAAATATTTACCTCATTTTTGATGGATTTTGGGCTGCTGTTTCAATCAGCTCTGAATGACTAACATTGTGGTTTATCTCCATTTATAAAGAAAGAGTACTGCAGTATGGAGCTGCGAGTCTGATTGTGTGTGTGTGTGTGTGTGTGTGTGTGTGTGTGTGTGTGTGTGTGTGTGTTTTCTCTGTATTGTGCTTTGGATTTTCTGACTCTCTCTTTCCCTCAAGACATTCTCATAAACACCAAACTGCCAAGATATCAGAGCCTTGTAACATCAGTGTTGATCCCAGCTGCTGTTTATTAGTAATAATAGAGCTTAATTCTATTTCAATTTTCCAAACAGAACCATTGTAAAATGCATCACCTTTTTATGTGCAAATTAATCAAATTAAAGGCCGTTGTGAAATATGCTGCTGTGTGTCAACATTGAGTGTTCTATAAATCTTACTTATTAACAATAAATTATTATGTTTAATACATATTTAAAATTATGTTCTGTATTTTTGCATTATATGTATACAAATATGTATTTTCTGCCAGTAGATGGCAACACGGGGCAAAAGTTGGTGTACAGTACACAGACATCCAGTTTCAATCTGCATAAAAAACAGATCAAATTCTGCTGGAAAAAATGATTACCATATATGGAAGTGCTTTAAAAACATCTAATGTATTTTGGCATAATTATGAGAGTGAGTCTTATTGATGTGATAACAAGTTGTATTTTTTTTTGCAATACGAGATACAAAGTCATAACTTCAAGATAGTAAGTCTATTATTTTATTCATAATGTCAACAAGTCAGAATTGATGAAAAAACTCATAACGCCTTAGAATTTTAAGACACTCCATAATTATAAGATTGTATACTAAAACTGATATCATACAATGATTTAGAGATATATAATTATTTTATAATTATGAGATAATACACAATAATTATGATACCATGTCATGATTCTGAGATACTGTGTTGTAATTCTGAGATAATTATTAACTCGTAAAGAGACGGTAATTATGATACCATGCCATAATTCTGAGATAATACACAAGAATTATGACAGCATGCCATAATTCTGAGATACTGTTATAATTATGAGTTAATAAACAATAAATATGATACAAAACACTACTTTTGAGATACTATGCCAGAATTCTGAGATATTATTTCATGATTTCAAGACACTACTTCATTGCTATGATAACATGCAATAAATTTGAGATACTATCTTAAGACACTAAGTCATAATTACAGTATAAGTCATAATGTTGAGATACTGTCTTATGTTGGAACCATACCAACAGTATTTCAAAATTCTGACTAATGTTTGAAGATCAGAGCATTGAACCTGGAAGTTCTCCTGTGTTACATTTTCATTTACAATTATATGCAGCACTAAATGCTCATAATAATGGAAGATCACTGTGGGATGTCCCACAGCTGCAGACACTGACTGTAATATTTTAATACACATTTACCTTATTCACTTAATTTATTCATGTTATTTTGCATAAAGACTATTAAAACTTGCAACTTAATCACATTTAAATAAGCATAAAGGTTAGAGCTTTAACAGACATTCAAGAAGTGATGCGTTTTAAACAAGGATCCTAATAGAGGGAGTGCTGCGAGGGATTTTTGCAGAATTGGGTGGGATTGGTCGATTTTTCATGGGATGAGTCGGATTGGTCAAACTTTTTTGGGGAGCAGGTGGGATTGGTCAAAAGTTTTAAGGTTGTTTAAACTTTTTTGTTGTTGTTGCCTGGAGTAGTCAACCTTTTTTGGAAGTTTTGTGAAAAACCTTTAACAGGAGAAGTTTGGATTGGTCAAACCTTTTGCAGTATTGGGTGGGATTGATAAAAGTTGTTTGTAAGTGATCCCAGGATTAGTGAAACTTTTTTTATAGGATAGGATGGGTCAAAAGTTTTGTAGGAGTGGTGGCTTGCCCAAATGTTTTGGTGGGAGTTGCTGGGATTTGGACATTTTTGTGGGAGTGGACAAGATTAATCAGTCTTTTTGCATATTAAAATGTGATTGGTTCCTGTAAAAGCCTTAGTTTGTTCTTAAAAACAGATCTGCTCATTCGAGACAAATGTTTGTCCATCTCAAGCTAGGTGTTTTGTCCTTCAAAACATAAATGAAAAGAAAGATTTGAATTGATGCTGTGATACATTGGTTTGTAATTTATCCTTGTTTATTCTTAAGATTCCACTTTCATTTTATATACAATTCAGAAATTATTTTAAAAATCCAACGTAATTTACTAACACACAGACACACACACACACAACATACACCTTGACCTGCTGTGTGCCAAAGAAGCATGGCCTCATAGATGAATGTTTTCCTCCTGCAGGGCCCTACAATTGAGAGGGGGATTAGAGGGATGTAATTAGTTCAACAGGTGAAGACTGGGAAGGGCAGATAAAGAGGAGAACTTCTTACATCACTTCCTGTATTTGTCTTGGGCTTTATTTTCTAACTCTGGAATGCAATGCCTCTCAGAAGCTGAGGAATTCAAAACAAGTCCATCAAGCTTGAATAGCTTTGTTTCTTTTTATACTTTTTTTTAAAGATATGTTTTGCAACCCCACCCAAATATCACAAGACTTTTGTAATCCCCCATCTCCACCTCCCGTTCTCCCAGGATTCATTTCCTGCCTAATTGTGGGAGTTTCTGTTCATCAGGCCAGAAAGCACTGGGCCTAGAACTCTTTTTAGTATTAAGGGTTTATTGTAAGGCATAAATAGATAAACGGGCATTGGTGTACTGATATATGCTGACGTGTAACTCGGTATAACTGCAAAGCATTTGTTACGTATTGTAATGAAACCAGTTTGCTTAAATACTGCACTGTCTTGGATATTTTCATAGAAAATGATTAAATTGCCTTTTGTTCTGTAGTTTTTAATATGCCTACATGATGTATAAACTATTTTCAACTGTTATACATTTTTTTGTAACCAGAAAAGCTAACATTTATCAGTTTTAAGAAAGACTTTAAGAAAATATTAAAGAAAAAGCATGATTTTTTTGTTAACAGTGGTGGAAGCTAACAGTGGCTGTATCGTACATGTTTGAGCTGAAATCACATGCATGCCAGACTCACTCATTACAGCTCGCCCTGAAGAGATCAGGAAGTGTTTCTGCAAGATAATAATCTGCTGTTACGTTAAGAAAAACAAAATCAACCCAAATCATTACCATTTAAATCGTGCAAAGGGTAAAAAATATTGCTGTATGTTGAGTTTATACATGACTTTGATGATGCTTAACTGATCAACTTATTTACCATTGTTCTTCTAGCAAAAAAAAAAAAAAAAAAAGGTGATCGTGTCTGCCCCGAGGCAGCGTAAGGACTTTTCGCGAGTATGGGTCAGGGTCGGGTTGCCCAAATGTCTGCTGCTGATTAATGCGTTTAGTCGAGTAATATTCTGCGGTAAACAGATGAATTCATCTCAATGCCTGTGAGCAGGGGAGTCACTTTCCTGGAATCATGACATTGTGGAAGTCTGACACTTCTCGTCTGAGCTCAACTCCTCCCATCTCTCTGGGTGTCAATGGAAGTCACTGATTTAATTTCTTTGTATAGATTGTTTCTGAGAGAACTCTGTATCTCCACCTGCATTTTTAATGAAACCATTTCTCAATGAAGAAAAATAAATTTGCTCCTAATCAAAACTGAGAAAAAAATGTTGTGTGCTTGCTGGACTTTGCAAGAAACTGTGATTTTCTCAGGCCTCTGCGGGTTTGGCACTGCTTGGCCTTTCTAAAATCTGTCAGTCAGAGCTGACGCAGATCCGCTTCCTGACTCAGTAAGATTTGTATTGTTCGGACTGTGCACGCTCCTGTATCTCCATCCACCAGCCACTTCCTGCTTCCTCTTGCACAGGAAATGCTGCGCTGTTTTCCTCCACTCCTTGTACAGCACTCTGGACATAAATTTAACTTTCCTGCTCTGTTATTCCAAATAGCTACATTTCTTCCACATTAGATGATGGCTAGTTGAATGTAGTTTGTAATGGAAACAACACATAAGATTAGCACTCGAGCCACCATGCTGTCATGAGAATCACTCGCTTTGACAGCTTTATGATGTGTGGAGTTTTAATGTCTTAACTCCACACATTATAAACAAAAAAAAACTGCAGGGTCAGTACCTGAAATGCTTCGCATATGTTTCCTGTCTGACTTTCCTATCTTTTATCGGGATATTCTTATGTAAATAATAAAAATCATGTAGATGAGTTTCTTCCCTTCTTTGTTGTCATAGCAACAATTAGCAATGATAAAAAATATGTTATTTATGTGAGGTATATTTCTGTTAAATATTCTGTGATGGTACTCAAGTCAGCAGAACATCTCTTGGTTTTTTTTTTATCTGCCAATTATTTAGATACACCTACTTCTCATTCCTTCATTCATTCATTCATTCATTCATTCATTCATTCATTCATTCATTAGTTATCACTTTCTCCTTATCAGTGTCCCAGTGGATATGGAGCTTATCCCGGAAACACTGGGCATGCACACCCACACATTCACACCTAGAAACAATTTACCATCGCCAACCAACCAACCAACCAGCATGTATTATGAGGTCAAAAGAAGCCAGTGATCCTGGAGAAGACCCACGCAAGGAGAACATGCATGCAGCCATGGACTCTGGAGGTACCAACGCCTGCCTTGTAAACTCTAAAGGGCTGAACGTAGAACCTTCAAAACCAACAACTGAGTGGATCATCAGGAATAGTTCCAAGCTAAACTATCTAAAGAGCCTTCAAACAGTTTTCCAACAGTGTATACACACTCATTCACCATTTGGACTTTGTGGGTCAGTTATTCGCTGTAACTTATCAGTTGGTAAGCACACTGAGTCAGCCCTTTGTACCTCATCCATCAGTGGAAAGGAACCACTACAGGGTCAACAACTGACCAGATGATATTTGGGTTGTGTATCATTCTCAGAGCAACAGTGATATTGAAATTGAAATGACATTAAGTAGTAGCTGTCTATGTATATAAGTGCTGCAGAATGCTCAGATCTGCCTAATCGGAAGTTGTTGATTAATTATCTGTAACAGCACCTTGGTCATTTTTCCAGCTCTAATTCAAATCAGTGTTTTATATTGATGCACATTTTCTTACATGTTATCACTTATATAGTATCAGCTCATTCACAGAACATGTATGATATACACTTTACATAATCTAAGTCAACTACTAAAGAAATATAACTGATGAGGTGAAACTTTCTGTAAGTATTTCAACATTTATTGAAGATGTCTCCAGTGTCACTACCTTGTAACAGTCAGTATATTTAACATCACAAGAGGCATATTTTTCTTTTTTTTTCTTTTTAACCATTTAATGAAACTATAAACAAACAAAATGAATTCTGTTTTGTTCTTTAATATATAAGTGATGCACTTTAGTCCTTACATGAACTCTACAATTGTGAAAGAAATTGTGATGAAATTTAAGAGGAAGCTACAAAAAAAAATTATATATATATATATATGTGTGTGTGTGTGTGTGTGTGTGTGTGTGTGTGTGTGTGTGTGTGTGTGTGTGTGTAGATGGAGCCCTTGGCCTTTTTGGGAAGTATTTTCCCTGTAGTAGGCTCAAGTCTGTGTTTTAAAAAAAATCATTTCAGAAAAGAAATTCTTAGAAATCTTCCTATAAGTGTGAGAGGGCTATTTTATACACACACACACACACACACACACACACACACACACACACTCACACACACACACACACACACACTCTGCTGTGTGGATTAAAACTGTAAGTTAGGTGCTTCAGGCAGGATGGAGCCTGTTCTCCACAGCAGTTTTATCAGTCCCAAACACACACAGGAATTCCGGTTTGGGAATGACCGTCCGATTCCCAGCTTCCACAGGAAGGCAGAATAAAAAGCAGCTCATCGTTGGGAAAGGCGTCTCATTTCTCTGCAGTCCAGCTACAGGGACAGAGCTCACACCAAACCTCACACCATTCTTCAAACCTCCAGTGGCCTTAGAGGGACTCATTCAGCTTTACTGCTTCACTGGGACATTAAACAGCAGTAACAGGTAAAGTAACCACTGGGAGTTTAGTATAAAGTGTAAAGTACTCCGAGTTTAGTATAAAGTGTAAAGTAACTACTGGGAGTTTAGTATACAGTGTAAAGTAACTACTGCGAGTTTAGTATACAGTGTAAAGTAACTACTGGGAGTTTATTTCTTATGCATTGTAGTGTCTTGTGTATACGGGCGGAAAGTTTGACAGCGTTTAACTGAAATGCAGTTATTCAGTTTCCGCTCGTGCGCCTCCTTGTGGCAGCTTTTAGAATTGTACACTAGTCTCCAACATTTTTTTAATTAATGCGTTAGATATTTATTAGCTATTTATTTTAGCTTTTTCTTTTAGATATAGATTAGATATTTTAGATTATATAATTTAGTTTATATAATAGATTTTAGATATTTTTCAGAAGAAATATCAGAAGTGCTGCACATTTAGTTACCTGAAAAAGATTCTAAAGGCATTTTAAAATAGATATTATCATTAACTTTATTATTAACTCTTAATTATTCAATTCTTAAAAGTTAACTATTATTAACTCATATGTTGGATGAATCTCAGAAAGACAGGGAATAGACTGTGGGGCACCAGTCCATATTATTATTATTATTATTATTATTATTATTATTATTATTATTATTATTATTATTATTATTTTCTTTTATTATTATTATTATTATTATTATTATTATTATTATTATTATTATGACAATACAGTGGAATTGACCCATTTCACATGGCTGAGAACTATTTTGCTGATTTGTACCATTTGTTCTTTTTTTTAACAGGAGGTCCCTGATCAACTGAGCAGAAGAAGGGTGATCTAATATCAGATAAACTGGCCTGCTTCCCAGCTCATTATTACTTTTGGTACGCGCTAGGCCTGCCTCAAACTCGTACCGTGAGTAATAATGCACTGTGGCAGGCATTAAGCTACCTGACACTGCAGCTACAGCTCTGGAGTCCAGGAAAAAGGAGCATCATGAAGACTGCAATTTACATGTGATTTTTACTGTTTGGACATTTACTATTTGTTTTTAATGAATGAGTGCATGAAATAACAATTACTGGTGATACTGTATACTGTAGGAGATATGGGTTTTTAATGTTGAGACATATGTCCTGTGGGATTTCTGTGCAGTTTTGTTTGCAGGTAACTTGTACATTGCATTATAAAATTGAGCTTCAGTTCAATACAAAATCATATATTATTATTATTATTATTATTATTATTATTATTAGTAGTAGTAGTAATAGTAGTAGTAGTAGTAGTAGTAGTAGTAGTATAGTGACAGATATACCTATTTCTAACAAACTAATTCTAATTGTATTTTAACATTTTAATATTTTTATCTATAGGTTGTGTGTTATATATAGGTTGTGTTTTAATACATATTTAAGAATTAATTATTTGTGACTGGATGGGTTATCTGATATCTAATTCCGTTCTAGATTTGGTGTTTTATATTCTTTACTAAATGAAGTTTATGCCAGCAACGTATCATTAAAGCACAATGAACACAGACAGTACGCTGTGTTAGTAAACAGCGCCCTCCTCTGGAACACAACTTAAAACGCTATTGTGCGGTTTCTCATTCTAGATTCCCAAAACGGTCATTACGTCACATAGTTACACTGTTGATGGCAACAGTGACAAACTCAACCAGACAAACTCAGCTGTGCTGCACTGGTGTTTAATTAGCGGTTAATTAAGCAATAAACATGGACGCTGAGTGTTTAGATGCGGGAATAAACATGGAGCAGAATCAGCCTGATCAAAACATCAACGTGAAAACAAACGACGTTTACAGGGTGAATGAAAATCTGCCCAAACGTTTCAACAATCCCGACTGCTTTAAAGGTTACAGGTGAGCTGAAGTTAATTAGCTTTTAAACCAGCTTTTCGGCAATTAAACCAGAATTGGCGTGTGTCATTTTTACTTATTGCTCATTCTGTATTATATACACGGGTGTAGAAATGACTAATAAAGTTCTACATGAGAATAATATACTAAGACTTCTAGATAATACGAGTCAAGTTTGCTGCTTTTGAATCTACTCAAATATACTTAAGGGTTTTAACTGTTAGCATTATGCTAATTGTCACGTTTTCCTGTTTACTTCTATCTAAAACTTTCTCAGCTTTATCTCAACTTTATCTCATAAGTTTTAGCAATTTTTCGCATTAGAATTTGACTTGATTTCTAACCAACAGCATTAGCAAAGAAAAGTAAATGTAGCCGCCTGTTGTTAGCTACTATTAGAAAAGTACTGAATTGCTGAACACTTTCTTCTAAAACCTCATTTTAAACGAGTGTTTGTTTACTCCAGCATACTGAAGCCTCTCATTATCAGTCTTTAATTATTTAATACTGCAGTCCAGAGGTTTATCCAGCCACAGACACACTCATAAGCTACAGCACTGACTATTGTGTAGAACTAGTTAGCAGAAGTGGGTTGTAAAGAATTATATTTACTTGAGTATATGTTTTTGTTGTAAAGAATTATATTTACTTGAGTATATGTTTTTGTTGTAAAGAATTATATTTACTTGAGTATATGTTTTTGTTGTAAAGAATTATATTTACTTGAGTATAAGTAAAGTATAGTACTTTTAGAGTATATTTTGATGTGTATTTCTAACTCTTACTCAAGTACATTTGTCACATCTACGTTGCAGCACAGGGAAATTCTTTCTTCACATATCTCATCTTTGGAGTTTGGGGTCAGAGCACAAGGTCAGCTATGATACAGCGCCACTGGAGCAGAAAGGGTTAAGTGCCTTGCTCAAGGGCCCAACAGTAGCAGCTTGGCCATGCTGGGGCTGCGACTGCCCCGTATCTGTGTGTGTGTAGTGAAAAAACTTAATGCGATGCTTGTTGTGTGCACCAAAACAACCTGGAATCACAGCGTACACAAATCCAGACCCCTCACTAAAGTGTAAAACATACATACAAAATAAATTTTTATTTTGAACAATTAGCTTGTTTTAAATGCAGATGCTGACAAGGTTGTGTTGTGAATGTAAAAATAAACTTAAGAGTTAACTGTTAGAAAAACATCTGGGTGTGAGTTTGAGATTTTAATGTAAATGACAGGTTATGTGACGTTAATGTGCCCATCGCTGGACTGAGATAGGCTACTTTACTTCAAACTGTTTTATATAAGAAGAACAAAGAGACTCTCAAGGAGAGGTGTGTGAAAGCTCTTCAAGTAGTTTGAAATTCTGGGTTGTTGTTTCAAATCAATTAGATCAGAAGTAACTAGCTACTTGAGTAGTTTTTTTGATTCATTCATTTTCTACCGCTTATCCAAACTATTCTCGGGTCATGGGGAGCCTGTGCCTATCTCAGGCGTCATTGGGCATCAAGGCAGGATACACCCTGGACGGAGTGTAGTTTTTTCAGTAATACTTTTTTTACTCTTACTCAAGTTACTATATAAAGATTTTTACTTGAGTAAATATTTCCAGAAGTACTTTTACTTGGATAACTCTGATGGTCAAGATGTGTGTGTGTGTGTGTGTGTATATATATATATATATATAAATAATGTATATTTCTGAACTTGATAAGATATCGTAAACAGAAATATGCAGGAGCTTGTCCATTTGATGCATAGTGTACAGTTAATGGATAGCTGAGACAATAAGAGAAAGGAGTAAAATGGGGGTTTGCTTTGTTTATGTTAATGTGTTTAGGTACATACTGTATTTAAACCTGTCTAATATTATATTTAGCATTAAAAAAAAGTTTGGCGTCTCTGCATGCTTGCACTGAAGATACAAATTTAAGATAGCTTTGGGCTCCACAGCACAACAGAAAAGGATGTACCATATCCTGATAATAAAAGGAAACATACAATTATACAAATAATACGTTACAATAAGTAAGATATAAAAACACACCAAATAAGAACATACTATCAAAACAAGTAAGATAAAAAAAATCAATTTCAAGTAAAAGCTACCCTAGAGAAATAACCTTTAAGGGAGGATTTAAAGACACTAAGGGATTCTGCTTGCCTAATCCAAACAGGCAAGGAATTCCAGAGTCTTGGAGCTACAGAAGAAAATGCCCGATCACCAGTAGATTGTAAACGGGTATGTGGGACGATTAAAAGGCCGGTTTCCGAAGAGCAGAGAGCACGCACAGGTGTGTAGGGGGCTAAAAGCTCATTAAGGTAAACCATTGAAAGCTTTGTAGGTAAGCATAAGTATTTTAAAATCCATCCGAAATCTGACAGGGAGCCAATGTAAGGACTCCAAGAGTGGAGTGATGTGATCCCTTGTCCTGGTTGCAGGCAGGATTCGGTCGGCTGAATTTTGAACCAACTGTATTTAGGGTAGCGTTTGAGACCCTGACCAGCAAAGCATTACAATAATCAATATGAGAGAACACAAAGATATTAATCAACTTTTCAGCCACCGGGAGTGACAGCATAGGACACATTTTGGCAATGTTTTTTAAATGAAAGAATGATGTCTTTACAGTGTTCTGAACAGGGGGAACAAATGTTAAATGTGCATCAAATATCACCCCTAATTTTTTTTTCTTTTCTGTCAATCAGAGAAAGACTAGCCAATCGTGTGTCTGTGAGGTTTGTGTTTAAAAATCGGTGTATTCAACCGCCCTGTGATGTAAATCCTAACCCTCAGGGTTCCTGCAAATGGTTGGTAGCTAGCTAGATAAGGAAGAGCTAGCTACAGTACTAGTTGGTGGGAATTAGAAGTGATGGAAATTGAGGAGGAATTAAACATCCTGAAGCTCATAATTCGCTCTTCTTCCATTGCAGTAAGAAGAGGATCCACCTGCTGTACCAAACCACCAGCCAGACATATGGTAGCAGAAAACCTACAGTTCATGAAATGCCGGTACATTTGTGCACTGTAACACAATTCTCACATTTTTGGGTCCCAGTTATAATCAAATGTGTTTTCACTTTCTTCCATCGTTTATTTCAGACATCCTTTCATGGCCGTCAGAACCGGTTTTCAGACCACATCATGAAAAGTGGAATGTCTCGCGATAGCGGCATCAACACATGGCTGGAGAAGAGTCGCATCACCGGGCCAAATGCCATCAACATTATGCACGACAGAATCATTTTCCATCGTTTATGCCACACTGCAGGAAACGATCAAACAGATACTAACAAGATTTGAGACTAATACATTGTTTTGGCCTGTAATGAATAAAATGCTTTTTAATGAAGTTATCAAAAGTCATGTACACAAAATATCCCAGACACTTTATTGCATGATTTATTTGCAGAACAGTGGAGGAACAAGTAGCTCTGCTGCCTTAAAGCTCTAGATTTATCCAGAGTAATACTAAAAAATAAACACGTATGGCAACAATCCTGAAAGTCAGTTCTACCAATACTGTATGTAAATGTAATTACTGTATATGTAATTACTTTCTATGAATGCTTTACTCCCAACACACATGAATCAAAGAGAGCTTTGGCTGAATATGTAGTGGTGTTATACAATGCATATTGAACCAAAGAAAATTGCTCCTTAGAATATCACAAGAGTGTTTGTGTGATGTTGTGTTCATTTCTTTTATGCTGAAGGAACTGAAATGTGACTTAAAATAACTAAAATGTGTGTCCATTCATCTTGAAATGAACATATACGGCCAGTCAAAGGTTTTTGATCAGTTTACTCTAAAAACTAGAATAACAATTAAACAGGTGATTCACAGAAACCCCAGACGCTTTTTTTATCCCACCTTTTGGAGGTTGGGGTCAGAGCGCAGGGTCAGATATGATACAGCACCCCTGGAGCTGAGATGAATAAGGGCCCAACAGTGGCAGATTGGCAGGGCTGGGGTTTGAACCCTGATCCTCCGAACTACAACCCACAGCCTTGAAACTCCACTGCCGTATGCCATAAAGGCATTAACTGATGGCTTTCAGCTCCAAATGGAACTCTCACTGCTTATCAAAGACAGGAGGGTGTACTGTAAAACCATAGATCTAATAGAACTGTGTTAATACTGATTGTAGAGTAAATATATGTTGTGTGCTACCTAATCAAGAGTGAGGATTTTTCCAATTATAGTTTTCTATTTTAAAATTAGACCATTACTTAAAGTTTTCCAAAACTGCCACATACACGTGTCAGTAAAGCAGGCTTAAAAATTTAGCCTTAGTGCAAGCCATATGTTCAGTGTATTTCCACTTACAACCATTAGTATAGCTGTTGTACTTTATACCATCTACTTTAAACCAGCTGAGGCTTATTTTTTTTGTATTGTTTTCTTGAGAGAACAGAGAAGGGGCTTGGCCCTGCTAGCTCATTTATACTAACTGGGCCTGATGCTCAATTTTAAATAATCATTTAGATATGAACATTCAAACACCTTTAATTAAAAAGAAGAAACAAGATTCTACCAGCTGTAGTTCAGTAGAGTTTTTTATTTGGTGTTAAAGTCCAGTCAAGTGTACGCATGTATTGTATATGTACACAAACTGGAGGCCATCAAAACATTGTTCATGAATTATAAAAGCACTTTTTAACCATGTAAAGGTACAGCAGACTAACACAGAACGAAGTATAGAAACAAAATGAAATGCTGTGAGGAACAAAATAACATATAGCAATGTACAGCAAACACATTAGACAGACTCTCTCACACACACACACACACACACACACACACACCTGAGCCAGGCTGTGGGAAACACAACTCGGAACACACTCCATTACTCCTGGCTGTTGCTAGCAGTAAAGACAGGGGTGGCAGGTGAACATTATTATAGTATTAAGGGTTTTGGTGTCGTCTTTTCCCTGTTTGCCCTTGAAGCTTGTGAGCAGCAGAATAATATTTATTGTCCAGCGGTCTGGATTGTCAAGTCCCCACACCTCCGTATTAGTCAGAAAGTAAAAGGCACTTCAAAACATCGTAACAAAATCCAGTGTATTGTATCTTATAATCATATACTCGTGATCAGAAATGACGGAATGCAAAGTCTGAGAAGTTTGCACTCCAAAGAGTGGCCTTTTCAGACCATTCTGCAGGCATTTTGCTTCATTGGGCATACAAAATAACAAACTGTAACAAAATAGCTAGCCTGTTTCACGTGCCAGGCTTTTGGTTGTCATGTAGCAAAAGACAAAGAATCATGGCAAGAAGTTTCAGTAGCTCTGGGAAAAAACAAACAAAAAAAAAAAAAACAGTTGCATAGGCAAGAAAAAAGTGGCTCCTTCCTTCCACACAAAGGACAAAAAATTAACTGGCATAAATATATAGAAATATATGTTATTAACAAATATGCCATCTTGTCCACATGGAATTAAATCTGAAATTATAAAAGATCAGGAAAAAAAAAAATAAGCAGAAAGGCTTGGGCGTGAGCAGCTGTTGGAAGCCCTGTTGGTGGAATGGTGGAACAGTGTGTGGAGCTCTAGCAGACTTAGCTCTACAGCTCTGTGTCCTGATATTCTTGTGTGTTGTGATAGTAGCCGTGTTTGGTCGGGTCTGCTAACCATTGCTGGTACTCTTCCTCACCTGTGTCCTCTTTGCTGAGGCAGGCTGAAATACTGTCTGAGTAGGGCACTTTGGAGGGAGGAGTCTGAGGTTCCGGCCTCGCGCTGGATCTGTGCACAGAGATACAGGGTTAGAAGTAGAAGTAGAAGTTAGTAGCGATCAATATGATTTTTTTTAGCTTCTGTCAGCAATGTATCTCTTGCTATTCAATCAGGTACAAAACATACATGGATGGTTTGGGGGGGGAAAGTTGCCCACAGTCACAGAATTTACTCTAAAGTGGCCAGGTGTCTTCAATAGGAGATGGTCAGGGGCTGTGCTTCAGTTATTCACAGGGATATTACAGAAAATGAAGGAGAAACTAATTACAGTTGATAGATCATGGCAAGAACAGAGGCAGCTTGACACACTGTCAGTGTCACATAACCTAATATTGTTTTCCAACGATAAAAATGTGTACAACCATCCACTAGTATTTATTTATTAGTTTCTATTTTTACTTTTTCTGACTGTTGCCACTGAATCAGGGACAGGGACTAGAATGAGTGGACATGATGCTTTGGTCACCAAGCAGGTTTCTTTTTTTGGGTCATGGAAACATTTCTTACTCCTGAGGGGAAACAGCACTTACCCAATAGGCTGTGGTCTGCTGTGGTCCAGTTTCGGCGATTTTATGGGGACAGCATAGATGTCTGGGTGCTTCTGAGCAATCTCCAACTAACAAGCAGAGTACTATGAGCGTTTCATGCAATTTATTTTTTAACGTTAAATTTATTTCATACACTATCACACATCCTCATTACCCTGGCTTCCTGGGCCTGCTGTAGCTCCACAAGTCTTTGTGCTCTTGCGAATTGGTCCATCTTCTCAAAGGCTTTCAGCTTGCCCAAAAAGGACTTTTTGGAAGGGTCCTCAGGGCTCTTCTCTGGAGGTTCCCGGTCCTTGACTGGACTATCCAGCAGACCTCTGGGGCTTCGAGGCACAGAAGTGGGCTTTAGTGCTATAGGAGGTGGGAGAGGTTTGGTGATGCTGGGCGAGTTTTGGACATGATGGTGTTCGATGCTGGCAGGGTTGCTGGCATTTTGATCTCGTGCTTGGTTGAAGTGTCCATGGGGGGTCTCACCTTGAGCCAATGGTTTCACCTGAGGAAAACAGCCCACATTAGATACTGTAAAGCTCTTGGTATGCCAGGCAAAGTTTTTCTGACAAAGATGAGCATTTTTGCATTGGTAAAAGGATCTGATGTTGTAATACCATTAATTTGCTAAATACTTTGAAGTCTTATCATCCATTAAACCAGCATCTGATCTTCCTAAAGTCTCATATTACAGAATATATTGAATAGTGCATTTAATTACCATCTTTCTTACAATGTGAACTTTTATTTTTGTTTTTTTTTTAGCTTCTGTCAGCAATGTATCTCTCGCTATTCAATTAGGTACAAAACATACAATAGTTATATATTTCTTCTAGTATTACTGGCTCTATGAGACAAATGTCACACCTGGATGACTGCAGGGCTGGCTGAACGGCTGACCCTGGGTGGCTCGGGGAGGAAGGTAGACATTACTGGAGGACTGGTTTCAACCGGCGACTCTCTGCTCACCACACCCATGCGGGAGTTGAAGCGAATCTCTGGGCTGGACTTCCTGAGGATCTACAGGACAAGCGTAAGATCACACACTCTCAGGGATGGTCTGGTGTTTATAAGGTTTTATATCTGGACTCTGGACCAGCATATCTACTGTGCTCCACATTCAGACCCAGCAAATTTCTTTCACTGGGCCAAATCAAATGCTTGAAAACATTATATCAGAGGAAATAAATGCCCAGAAACTCTAGTTTTCTACACATGCTATTATATCAGTTATTTAATCAGACTAGAGAATAGCTATACGGCTAAAGACATTAGCTGAGTTTTCAGATTACCAGACAGGTTTTTCATATTATGTAATACTCCCTCTGCTTCAAACTCAAGACATGTCGAACCATCTGTCTAGAATCCATGGCACTATTCAAGTGGTAACATGAAGCGTTACTGTGAAATAAAACAGTCACTTCAAATTCTTACTTATAGCCATCCTTAATGTTTCAGCATTAAAATGTTAATGCTGTACTTTTTTAATCTAAGAATATTTTGCAAATTTAGCCAAATATCTTTACCATATAGGATATGAGAGATAATAAAGCAATTCTGTGAAAATGTAAAATCATCTTACTGCAGTATGTCTATGTATTGGCTGTTAGTTGGGAATGCTGTGATTATATATATAAAACAGTAGGGGGCAGAAGAGACCGTGTTAATGTACATACAGTAACTTTGGGCTTTGATCAATTTTAAAAAGAATTTGAAATTAAATTAAATGAAATTTTAATCTTAATGCTTATAATGATGTGTGCAAACCACGAGAGAAACACCCTGTAACCGATGGTGTGTTTGTGAGGGGTGAGTGTGTGTCTAATATTTGTGACTATATTATTGTTTTTTTTGTCTAATGGATGTTGTTTGTATACATGTACAGATTGTTTGTATAAGTTTGTACAGAACTAAAGCATTTGAACTTTTCCAGTCAATACAATACTGACTAGACAGTCATAGCAGCTGTGTGTGTGTTGTGTGTGTGTGTGGGGGGGGGTGTTTCTGTTCTTTAATCTGCCTCAGAGTATCCGATGATAATTTTCCATTTGTGTATGTATTTTGTGTGTGTGTGTCTTTGTGTTAGTGTGTGTGCACTCTCTGACCTCCTCTGGCATGACCGGCTCAGAGGATCTACTGATGGCTGACACTCGCTGACGCTCTAGTGTTTCATCAGGCTCGTTATCGGTATAGGCTCCTCCCTCGTCAGCTGTGTCATCATAGTCGCTGGTCACACGGCTGTCCATGCTCAGATAGTCAGCACTCATCGCCGATAGATAAGACATACGATCGTCGTGGAGATCAAGGTCTCCATCAGCCGTCCCTTCCAGCTAAAAGAGACACATGATGGATCTTGGGTACAGACAGGAGCGAAAAAAAACCCCACACACACACACACAAACAAAAACAAATCTGTAGAGAACAATCAAAGAAAGATGAACAGTAAACTGCACAGAAAGAAACAAAAGAGGTCTAATATGACGAACAAATCAATAATAAGAAGACATGCAGTGATCAAAATATACCGAATAGAGATAATGGAATAAAGTTTGGAAATATGAAGGAAGGGATACTGAAAGTATAAGACAGAGAAATGAATGATGATGCGGTTTTGGAGAACTGATGGAGAACTGAGGTGTCTGGGGTTTACCTTTCCCTCGGAAACCCATACTGCCTGGGTCTGCTGCTGCTGAATGCAGTCTTTCACACTGCCGTACCATGCATCATTGGCTGCGTTCAGATCAATAACAACTAATACAGTAAAGAAACAAGCAGAGAGAGAGAGAGAGAGAGAAATCAGGACATTTCGATCTGAACACCTGGTTCAGCAGGTTAACCTATTGATCTATTTAGTAACCGCTTTAGCAGTTAACTGCTACAATCACTAATCTTCTACAGCATTCTGTGCAGGGATAGATACCAGAAACAAATTAATCTCAAATGGAGATAAAGTCTGTGCAGTACTGCTATAAAATATTACCTGTATTTTACATTTGCTGTAATGAAATGCACAGCATACTCCCACTACTGATTGGTCAGAAGGTGTTTATTCCTGCTTCCGGTTGGTCAGAAGCAGCTGTAAATTTTACAGCAATCACAGCTTTATATTAATGCGCTCATTTTAATACATTCTCGTTTCAGTAGCAGCTTACACAGAGACCTGTATAGTTGACTATACTGCACTTAAATTTTAAACTAAAAAAAATTGCAGTAATTTTTGAAGCTGCACACACACACACACACACACACACACATACATGCGCGTACACACGCATGCACGCACGCACACACACGACTCACCAGTGAAGAGGTGTGAGCAGGATTTCCTGAGCTTGATGGCCTGGTCAAAGAGCTTGCGGGCACTTCGGTTTGAGTTAGGGATGATCCTCTGCCTTATGGTCTTCACCCCCTGCTTACTCTCTGGATTAAAGAAGATGACAATGGGGTACCACTGTGTGTAATTTAGTGTGTCCACAGCCTTGGGGGTCACATCCAGAAGAGCATGTTTATCCTGGGGAGAGCAAGTAAAAAAAGGGACAGAACACACTGATATCTGGATTCAATCATGATAAAGATATTTGAAATTAAGTCCATGCTGAAAAAAGTCATTAAGAAAAAAGAGCATGAAAATAATGTAAATACTTTAAACATAACTTATGCCCATGTGGTGCAAGGATCACTGTGTATATGTTAAGTGTATTACCTGTTCAATGATCTGTCGGATGGTGTTGAGACGCACAACACCAGAAGACTTCTCGGACCCTGCATCTTTAGGCTCTGTTTCTAATGAGTAGTCATCATAGAACAGAGTAAATTATAGACATGATATAATTTAAAGACACTAAATAATTTTCTACATCCAACAGTAACTACTGAAGAACTCACTGAAATATCAGTAGTTGGTCTTGCTAACAATTTTCAATACTTGGTATTGCTAGCAACTTTTAATATAGCAGTTTTTGTTGTGGATGTTGAAATTTTCTCCATTTCAGGCTTCTGTTAAGATTTTTCTGGACCTGAAACTAGCTCCGCCCACCAGTTGGAACAACGCTTTTCATGTTTATGTCCCTTTTCACAAGGTGTATGTAGTTCCAGGAAAAGGATGTCTAGAGGGAGGGTTTTAATACAGTGTGTCTCTACTCACTGGCAATGATGAACTCATCCGGCAGCTCGGTGGCCAGTTTATGACTGGCAGCGTCAGCTATAGGACCGAACAGAACCACAGGCCTCCTGAAACCAGCTAAGGAACAGATATAGAGGGGTTAGAGAAAATTCTTAATGAAAGCGCATTATAAAACATTATAGACCTGAATTCTACATGGTACTGTAGGACTCCCTGCTAAAATATATAAATAAATCCACTGTTAATAGTTGAAATACGTCTTCAAATTCTTCACTCTGAAAGAAAAAGTACTGTAAAAGAAAATATTTTCTGTCTTAATTCACACATTGATTATAGTAACTGTAAATTAGTGCCCATTTCAACAGCTTTATTTCTAATCCTTCAAAAGTTAGACCAGCTGCAAAGAAATAGTTAGCTGTCACAATAAGAGTGGAAAAAATGAATGTAGTGTGCAGAAGGTAGATTTTTTTTCTTTTAAAATGTAGTATGTAAAAATGAATAAAAACATTGAGTCGAGTGAAGCAAGAAAGCGACTGCACAGATGAACCTATGTGATGCTAAGCTCGCTGTGATTCAGGACTTAAAGTTTATAAAAACTATAAAAAGCTAAAGTTTATTTTTATTACAAATACCTGCAAATAAATCAGGTTAAGTATAGTTGCAATTTTAATGTTGTTACTTTCTGCTAGTCAGTTATGTGCCCATGTGCAGATGAATAAATCACATTCTGTCTCTCTCTCTCTCTTTCTGTCTGTCTCTCCCTCCCTCCAATCCCCTCTTACTCCCTCTCCCTCCCTCCCTCCCTCCCTCTCCCTCTCTCTCTCTCTCTCCTTCATTAGCATATTGTAAATGTAGAGACTGAGAGACGCTCTATGTGTCAGTTCTACCCTCAGGGTTTGTCCGTGAACGGTTCTGGCTCTAACAAGGCTGTTAAATGTTTAATCGGCACCAGCTCCTGCACCCACTGTCTCACAAATGCCACGGTGTACCAGTCTTTCACAGTTTAATTATTTTCCACAGACCTGTAAGCTATTCACACATACTGCCATAATAATTTTAACACGTCTCAATTTCATTATGGCTGCCTCAATTTCTGTCTGTCTCTCAGAGTCCTACCCTCTCTGAGCACCACCCGTTCGTAGGCAGGGAAGCGGGTAGAGACGAAGCTCATTTCTTCTCGGTTCTTGCGTAAATCCTTCTTCTTAGCTGCTCTCTGCCCGCGGAGTCTCCAGAAGTCAGCTCTGTCGCTGCTAGAGGTTTTAGGAGTGTGCTGAACATTAGTCATCTGCTCAGCTCTGCAAGGGGGAGAGACAGGAGAAGGAAAGGATGAGTGGTTAAACATAATTATTAATAAATGCATTCCATACTGATTGTGTGTCTTTCCACCACACGACTCACCTGCTCTTGTTGGGAATGATGCCTTTCTCCAGCAGCTGGTTGTCTTTGCCTACACGGATAGCTAGCCAGTTTCCCAGCTTGCCATCATACAGGGTGTCCACCACTTTGAAGATGTCCCCTCGGGAAAAGGCCAGGCACTGCGGCTGTTCCTTTTCATAGTCAAAGTGCGTTCGTATAAAGAAGGAGTCTCCTCGTCCGGACACGAGGATGTCTTCGTAAGCTAGGACACGAATTTAGGCAACTTTAAACACTTTGGTTTACAAATCTCATGATTTGGTGGACATTCGCTGACTAAAAGTAAAATATTGGATCTTAGACGTTGATGTATATATGATAGCCAAGGAAAACCTTTAACATTGTCAAATATAAATTTTCATTTTCATGTAGTTTTGCAAAATACAGACTGTCCTGAATTGAATTCTCTTTTGTACATATCTCAAAACAGTTTTACAGCACAAGACATTTTAACAGCAACTATCAGACTACAACCTGATTTATTATTTATGTCCAATTCATCTTTGGGCAGACTTATTATTTTTTTTTACCATAGTGCTACGTTACCCATTATCACCTTTGAAGAAAATCTAAGCAATGTATCTTAAAAGTTTCTAAAGCACAGACATCATACACAACATCCAGTGGGTTTTCCAAGGCTGCCACAAATGATTTAGTTTTATGCCTATAAAATGTTCAGAGACGCCTGATGTATATGATAAAACAAAACGTAATATCATCAGTACATACAAGATACATATAAGACAATATATTGGATAGAAACAAGACTACTTAACAGTACAAGATTTCACTTCAGAGAAATTATATGATTCTATCTACTCACCCTCGTATATGCTTTAGAGGGTACATAAAGGTTTGTAATAAATGTCTGAAAGCAAAACTATAGCAATCCTGGTCAGGATTTTTTTTTTAAAACTCTCTGGTAAGACCTTCATAGGTCTCATCTCACAGCAAGCAGGCAGAGAGACTTGATAAAGGAGGAAGAAAGAGCTGACAGCAAAGGTCAGTGTTGTTCATCCTGGTTGTATACTGTGAGGTAGGGAGAGACTCTGGTTGGACTCCAAATACAATAATTCACCATGAACCGTACAGGCATTAGACAGGGGTGACTACACATCTGATTAGATATTAAATAAACAGTCAGGGCTGCTCTTAAATCTGTCATGCTTGCTTAGGCATTTCTCACTTAAACACACACACACACACACACACACACAGCTACTCGGAGGGAGCAATATTCAGGCAGTAACAGAAGCCATAACTATTAAATATTTTACTGCAGAAGAATTGGCTATCGATCTGAAAAAGTTTAAAAGGCAGAGAAGTGAGTGTGCACATGCTTTTTACACATACACATAGTATTGAAGAAACCAGAACTGGTTCAAACTGGTTTGTGCCATTGGAGAACAAGCTAGTGGTCATGTGTGTGTCTGTGTGTGTGTGTGTGTGTGTTATGATGAAGCATTGAAACATCTAACTGAATGTTAGATCTAGGACATTTCCATTATATTGCTACGTGAGCATTCTTATTTGTACTTATCATATCAATCACTGCAAATTTGTTTTAATTGAACAATTATTGCTCCAACAATCACTATTGGCAGCTTGATCAGGCATCCGATCCAGTTCAGCCTATTATTTTGCATTCAAAATATATATTTTTTTAATCCAAATCGAGGTCATATGTTTGCATTGTGTGTGAGATGTCTATTTCATCACACTTTTTGCAATGTGAGTTGTAGAAGTAATTAAATATTGTCAATATTGTTATTCTGATGCGCTCTTCTGTAAATTTTTTTCTACAGTTCCTCCTGAAGGATAAGCTGACCAAACATCCAGCATCACGTTTACACTCGAATCATGTTAACTTTAAGTTCATTCATAATGTTACAGTAAAGAGTGTCTGGTTATCTGGTCTGAATATCAATCAAAATTTCATTTCCAACATCTCATAGTAAGAGGGAACTATGTATTAGGCATTACGAGTGTGGAGGGTTAAACTGTACATGGATTCCATTAAGGCTTAATGGAAAGGAAATTAAGGAAAATGCAATGTAAATAACTAGTATTATTTCTCACGGTATAAAACAACCACCGACAAGTTTTATTAAGAGTTTCTCATGTCTGTCATTGTCTAACATTATTGTTATTATTGTGTAACAGTGTCTAAGACTCACCATCAGCTTTGCTCTGTGCCAGTATAGTGATGGTTTCTCCTCTGGGCAGCTCCAACAGGAAGAGCACCGCCTCCTCACGTATGATTCCTCGAAAGTCTACATTATTCACCTGCAGGTCAGAATCACAACCAGTTTTATACAAAATATACAAAGAAATTCTCTTTTAATGGGTTATACAGCAAATAAATGCATGTAGAGCTTGTAATGATTTATGTTTGCTTCATTGCTTTAAGAAGACGGACTGACTGGTGACCAAATTTGCCTGATTCTTTTGTTTATATGATGACTTTTTCTTTTGTTTATATGATGGCTGTGGTTGAACCTTCAAAATCTGGTCCCCGACACGAAGACCCTCCTCCTCTGCAGGGCTGCCCTCCTGAACACCGGCAATGAAGATGCCCACATCGTTTCCCCCTGCGAGCCGCAAGCCTACACTCTCCCCTTTCTGGAAGCTCACCATCATAGTGTTTTGCCTGAGGGAGCGAGAGAGAGAGAGAGAGAGAGAGAGAGAGAGAGAGAGAGCGAGAGCGAGAGAGAGGGAGAGAGAGAGAGAGAGAGAGAGAGAGAGATGGAGAAAGACATGTAAAGAGACAGGAAGAGGGGGTGAAGGATTAAGCTATTATCAAGGACGTCATCATGTGGCACCATTAAGTCCTTTACACAACCATGTACCAGCAAAGACAGATGACTGCAAAGCAGTACTACATCATCTATATGCATTAGTCTGTTAATGTCATATTAATCAAGTGTGTAAATTTATCACTATACAGCTTTTTTCACTGATAAAGTACCTCTCAAGGGTTTTCTTTATAGAACCTATTGGTACTCAGGAGTATGGATCGAAGTGCTGTTCATTACCAAGTTTTATGTATTTACAAGATAAATGAACAGAAATATTTCATTTATTACACTTCGACTTGGATCTGATTTCATTGCTGTATTTATATGTTGTCTTAATGGTTTTGCTTTCATAGACCAGTAGCTTTTTTTTTTACTAGCATAAGGTATATTTTTTAAATTATAAAACAAAATATAAAAACCCTTCGATGAACCTTTTACTATTCACAGTAGCTAGTGAGCTGAACAAAGAGTATTAATCTTAATCAAAGCTCTTCACCCTTGTTAAATTTAACAATGGTGTCATTTTGTTCTGTGACGAGGACTTATATATGTACTAGAAAAAGTACCACGTCTTGTTGGTTCTTGTTTCTGTATCAGGGAAAAATCCCCGAACTGTTAGCATGTGTTAATCAGCAGTACTGAGTAGATTACATATTAAATGTAAAGAGCTCTGGCACTAATACAAAGGTTTTCAAACAGCAAGCATAAGGCACAACAATAAACATTCACATGCATAGATTTAGCTTCATGAATATGAATGAGAATGACAATGGTTTGATCAGGAGAGGAAGAAAGAAATGATTTATTAAACTCCATGGCAATTTAATGGGTTTTTATTTTAGTGGGACTTGCTAGCTTGTGTGTGTGTGTGTGTGAGTGAGTGAGTGAATGAGTGAGTGAGTGAGTGAGTGAGTGAGTGAGTGAGTGAGTGAGAGAGATTTATATTTATGCATTTATGATTTCTGCATTACGTGAATGCATTCTTGCAAGTATATGTGCATGTAATTTCTCTTTGTTGAATTGAATCAAATCTGTTTGTACGAGTTTGTATCTATGTATTACAGGTGTGTCAGCACTGGAAGTGAGACCCATCAAAAGCTTGTCTTTGTGAGCAGGCATAATTGGTCTAGAGTGTCTGCTGGAGAGGGTGGGATTGGTCAAGTGTGTCTTCCAGAACAGGCAAGATTGGTCAAGAGAGTCTTTGCAGGCATGTGCGATTAATCAAGAGTGTCGTGAGAGCAGGTGGGATTGATCACAAGTGTCATAGGGAGTGGGCATGATTGAGCAGGATCAGGATAGGAGCAGACATGAAGCAGATGGGATGATAATAATTAAAGAAAAGAAAAAAAAATACCTTAAAATACCTATGAGTCAGGAAGTCTATATGAAAACCTACACTACTCACCCATACATCTCCTCATCCTCAGGACTAGGTCGCAGCAGAATTTTGGGTGTTTTTCTGATCGGTGCTGGAAACAATACACATAATGTTGACATATATCTATTCTGCTGTACTGCTACAGTATAAATGAATTTGCCTGGGATTCATATATGCAAACAACTTTAAATTCTCTAGTACTATCAAGAGAGTCTAAAATGATTGAGCTAAAATTCACCCTTTGTAAGCTAATTATAAAGATAAAGATAAGCATTTAAAAACTGTAGATTCAGTAAGTATATATTCAGTATATATAAGTATAGTAACAGAGGTGGGAAAAGGACAGAAATGAAATAGCAGTATGTTTCTAATATATAAGATTTTTGTTAATGCCAGCAATAACTGCAGATTAAGAGAGTTTTAAAAACAAAAGTAGACAGATACATTGCCTATAAACAGGTTGTACCTGGAGGTTCCTCTGGAGGATCTGCTTGCTCTATGTGCACTGTTGGTGGCTCAACCTTTTTAGGAGACAATGACGTACCCATCTTTGTCAGCCTGTTTTGGGGCTCCTCTCTGGAAACAAGAGCAGTAAATTAGCCGAGGTTTCAGAGGTAGCCATTAACAAGATTTATGGTTTGACTAAAAGGGTAGGAAAAGTTTTAGTGCAATTTAAGATACTTTTTAAAACACTTATGTGTTCACAATTTATATTTAGAAGCTCAATGTGATATTTCAAACTATATCATGGTAAAACCAGTGAGGTACATGTGTATGACTAAACACCCATGTGGTCTACAGCAAAGCCCAGACGCATGAAAATCCTGACGTTACATTTTTGACTAAAGTGTTTATAAAATATAACACACAAATACACATTTTAACTGATGCACTTAGCATCGTATGATATTTTGATCTACTATCAAGTCTATGAAATCTCAATCACAATTAGAAAATATGAACAAAATGATAAACAACACTTCCTGATCAATCAAAACTAAGGATTCAATATAATACAAATACATTTAACTTTCCAAACTGCCCTTGAATAACCCTTCTACCCCAATCAGCACTGAACAGGCAGTAGGAGGTGAGTGTGGGTTCTTGGAGGTTCATATCCTCTATTTCACAAGTGGAGTATTTGTTCATTTATTTTTTTGTTTGTTTGGAATAGTGGGATGTCATAATCTTTTGGCTTTGGATAATGAGCGTACCTGGCACTTTCTCTAGACAGCTCATTAGAAGAATGGGAGGAAATGTCTGACTGCCGTGACCTTTGGTCATCTTGTGGCGAATATGATCTGTAGGATTCCATCTCAGAGATATCTGAAAGCAAACGCAGATGAGAGTCAGACGCATTTTATAAGCGCTATTGTTCTAAAGCCCTTCACCAGACGACCCCCGAGAGAGAGTTTAGCGGTCCCGCTCCCACATACAGCTCTTAGAGTTATTCACTTTGTGTTAATGTGTCAAGATCTGCCTCGTCATAACACACTGGAGGATGAGAAAGCAGGGCAGCATCGCCAGCACATCCATTGCCACTCGTGATGTTTAGGGGGAAAGAATAATCACAAAAGTGGAAAATGGCAATAATGTTTTGGCAGAATCGAGCCTAAAACAGGTTACAAAGAGGCAGAACAGTGAAAGTGTGTGTGAGAGGAAGAGAGGGAGAGAAGTATGTAAGATGTCTGATGTAACAGGACACCCGTTACCCCGCTGAAGAGACGTACGAGACACACAAGCATATACAGTGAACTGTCTTGGACAGCAGAGCTATATTGTTCCAGACAATATGCATGTAAAACAATATCATATTAAAGCTCTACTTTTTCCAGGGTAGTTCAGAAAATTCCTGTTAATTAGAGACGATTTCACAGACGGCACCGATATGAAACCGAAATTTGAACCAGAAAAGTTAGGTACGAGATTCAGTCCAGAGATACAAAGCAAGGTAAGAGTGATTGCGTGACAAACAGAAAGAGAAACACAAGGGCACTTATCAGATGAAAGAAAATGGTGAGAAACAGGGATAGAGATAGGGAGGGAGTTACTGTGTGGCTGGGTGCTGCTGGTGAACCTAAGAGCAAGTCCGCTGCTTTAAGAGAAATCCTCAGCTCCTCACAATGCCAGTGGTGGCCAGTGCAGCATGCCTAAAACACACTCTGTTACTTGGCACAAGACACACACACATACAAACACACACAAACACACACCCAGCCATAGATACCAGCCAAGAGCAGGTCTAAGTGGAGCACTGAACAAGAAGATACAAAAGTAGAAATTATGTGTCCACTAGTAGCAGTGATTAATATGTGAATATAGGGATGCACCAATCTGATACCACTATTAGGCTATTAGCAATATTACTAGAGTAGATTGTACTAAAATGTTCGAACATGATACACTGAATGAATTTATGCCATAAACAGACCTTTGCTTCAAGGGACAATCTCACCTGGATACCTAAATAGTACCTAAGTAGTGTGGCTGTAATCACTAAAACTGTCCTATATTCATCCTTGGACTCTTATTCATTATTCATTATATTCTCATATGCAACACCCTTTTTACACACTTAGTAGACATCTGAAGAAACACACTTACACTAGAGACCTAAACCTGAAGAGGACAAGCTTGCTTTTGAGTCTGATCCTATCAAGCTTTCTCCCTCATGCCTTCTGAAATCAGAAGTCTGAAGCCTTTCTTTTTGTCACACAGTACAATTCAGGGTCAGCCATAATACAACGCCACTGGAGCTGAGAGGGTTAACCACTTGAGCTACCAGTGCCTCTACCATTCGTTTGATCATTAGGGATTGAAATCTACATCTAGATTTCTGTAAATCTGCTTTTTGATGTGTCTTCAAGAAAGTGCTAAATTTCGGTATACATTTTGGTATAGTTAAAGCCATAGTTAGCCCTGACCTTGTGAAATGCAAAATGCAAACAATCGCAATTCCGTTTCAAATGTTTGACCCTTTTAGGACGAGTCTAATTCATGTATGTAAGCTGTGTAGGGTTGATCCTCAGAACGTGTGAAAGGCAAAGCTTTCAGAATTGGCAAGCAAAATGATTGACAGACTACTAGAGACACTCCCCTGTACTGAATATTTAGACTTATTGACTAGCAGATCCCACATGTAATTAGGATATGTACCAAATACAAGCACAACAAATTGGCACATTTTGACAACCTGTCAGTATTCTGCATAAATGATTTGATTTAAGTGTTAGATTAATATCTCAATATCAGAATTGTATTAAAACGGGAAATCAGGATTGGTGCATCCCTACAGTAAATGACTCCACTTAACTGTTGTTTTTGTATCTGCTAAACAAGAATGCAAATATGAGACAGAAAGAGTCCATTGCTTAGTTAAAAAAAATTAAAATTGACAGTGTATAAAAATGAGTGGTCCCCTCTTTTGGGTGGAGATGAAATCACAGGGTGTCAGACACACAGGAATAAACAATGCTTCTAAGAATGGAGAGAGTCCTTCCACAGCCATGTCTATTGTACATATAAGCATGTACATGTCCCTCACATACACACACCACAGGCATACACAATCGGCAATAATGAATAGAAAGACAAAATCACACACAATAATGGACACCATAAACGGTAGAAGGACAACACACACACACACTCACACAGATGATTAATCCAATCATGTGATCAGTTGTAGCTTGGTAAATAGAGATTACACGCTGAGAGGCTTACATCAAGTAAACACATATCACGCTTGCTGGAAGTCAGCTGTGATTTGCGTTAAGGCCAGGGGTTAAAGCCTGCCTCCTGCTAAAAAAATCAAATAAAGTTAACTGTACAAATTTGTTTTCATGATACACAGGTAACATATAAATATTTTTAACCAGTCGTAATCTTCATTTAATCTAATCTACTGTATGCTATCTTGATCACAAGACCTTTGCCCTACTTATCAGACTTCCATCCCTACAGAAGTCATAAGATTCAGAGAAAATCCTGAAGGTTTGTTTACCTTTAGAAACATGTCCGACCCCAAAAATCTGACTTGTGAGTATGTTGGCAAACCCTCAGACCACATGACACAGAACAAAAGCTTACATTGTGTTAAACTGCACACACTGCTGTGAGCATATTACAGTGTAGAACTCACAACAATGCTGCTATTTCAACTATATTAGCTGTGCTGCTAACAACAAACACTGCAAAAGTCATAAACATTCTGAACATCACTCAAATTACATTCACCAGAACAAGTTAGAACCTTCTCCTAGTAGCTTTGATTTACCAAAAGTAAAATAAGGCACCACACAGAATTTACGATGAATAAAACAGTTTATTGATTAGGACTGATATTAAAAACTGAAGTTAGCAAAAATATATGTGCACAAACGTAGAGGTCTCACAAATATATTAAGTGGATGGGCTTAAAAGCTTTACAATTCGGCTAAGGCACAGTCAATAACAATGATTAATGGCAACTGGACAGTGTGTGCTGCAGTGTCTCTGGCGTCCTTCTGCTAAAAGTATGACATATTATCTGTAAAATAAAAAGAACAGAAATAGAATTGCTCTTGTAGAACCGTTAGATTTTTCAGATCAGTGCAGCTCTCTGGCTATCAACCTGCTCAAAGGGTCCAGGAATAATGAAGCAAATGATAATGAGATCCATATAATGGCAGAAATTATGTCCATGGAAAACCACTGATACTGTGAACCCATGAATACACACATGTACAAGTCATTTATTTTCAAGAAATGTAGCTAGCATAAGGATGTATGATATTTACCTGATCTAATTAACCAGATCCGTCTGTTTTATATTAAATCATGATGCAGCAGGTTGAACAGATCAAACATCTCAGACTAAGAATGCCAAATTAAATCTATTTAAACACACTCATTAGAATGACAAAGGCTTAAACTGATTATAATGAGCATCAGTATTGTGATATAAACAGACCCTGGAGCTCAGAATGCTATGCTTCACCATTTTTTTGTCTTTGAGTATATATTAGGCTTAGAAAAAAAAATATTGATTCTTCAATGTACCTTGATTTTCTCTTTAAACAATTCGGTATTGATGCACAGATGTCATTAATCTGATTTTTTTTTTCATTTAAATTTTCAGTAAAAAAACACTAAACAGTTCACACACAATGTGAAGTGAGTCATAACAGAATTAAGGCTTTGAGCCAAAATACACTTCGTTTTACGCTTCAAATGTACAAAATAAATTAAATTAAAGTAAATAAATAAATAAAAAACCGTACTGTGTATAGAATTGAGCTGGAGAACACTACAAAATTTACATCGTTTTACAATTAGAAAAATATCTTGAATATACTAAATATAGATCAATTTACTTAGTATTTCCTATTTTAAAATTTCAGTAAGGCAAACATTTAATTGTTAAACCTATTTGTAGACATTCTACTTTTATGTTTTGTTTTTTTTAATTTTTCAATTTTTCCAATTTTAGTAAAACAGTTTAAAGCTTAAAACAAGTTAAATCATCTTAAATCAGGCTGAATAATTTCGTTTAAATAAAAAAAAAAAATATTCACAATATTTTCACTTGCTAGAGACATGTTTTTTTGTTTGCAGTAAACCATTTCATAATCAAATCATGGCAATGCGAATCAAATCACATTGTATATTTGTATTTCTGTTTTGCTGACATCTTTTAATATTGTAGCTCCAGTCCGTTTATTAAATGGGCTATAGGAATAAAGGTGTATTAGAATGATGCTTATAAAGCTGTATTCCTGAGCTAGTGAGATATCTGGTCCAGTAAAAGCTAGAGCCAAATAGATCACGTTAATCGATAATCATCTCCAGATTTTACTTACCGTCAGGCTCGGAGTCACTGTCTGTCAGGGCCGGGATGCGCACCAGGATCTGCCTGTGGTCCCTCTGCACCACTAGCTGCAGCTTCCCCCGTGACTTCTCAATCAGCTTCCCTGCATCACTCAGAGACAGATTCTCTGTCACTGTCCCGTTAATCTGTCCCACAGCAAAAAAATAAAATAAAAAAATGTTGTGTCAAAAGTAATTAATCATAGATGACTGCCATGGAAATTTTATTAACTGCACATTCCCAGATAATTGTACACATGTAATGTGAATGCATCTCTTGTGCTTATCAATATTCACATATTCAGGTCACAGCTTATATCTCCTGTTATACATTATGAATGGACCACAGATTTGTTTAGCCCCAACTCTTTAGATCTTCGCTGATTATTCTAGGCTACATTCTCATTACCAATTTAAAGTAATACAAAGAAATTTCTTGCCTTAATGTGGTAAAGATGTGATTTTTTTCTGGATTGTTTTAGATACATAAGACCTCACACTTTCACGTGTGCTCGAGATTGGATACATATCTGATACTTAGCCATGTGACATGAACGAGATTGGTCAGATTGTATTCATGAAGCTTTTTCTCAATGCATGTATGCAGATACGGCCATAAATATGAAACTGCGTAGTGAAATGTTTGTCAAAATGGTTGAGGTGTAATCATGTGCTTTAGCAGCATAACCACTGATAATGCATAATAGAAGTGTACTAGCTTGTTGTAAGTACATAAGTGTTGTGGTACAAAAGAATGTAAAGACAGAAGCTGGGATTTTTGTTATTGTTTTTTGTTATTGTTTCAATAAATGGACTGAACCTAACAAATTTGGATTATAGTTAGAGGAACAGATTAATGTCGTGTGTTATAACTCCACAGATACCTTGAGAATGATATCGCCCTCCTGCAGATTCCCATCTCTGGCAGCCAGTCCTGTGCTCGTCATCTCTTTGATGAAAATCTGGCTGCCCAATCGAAGACCATACTCTGTAAGGAAAAAAAAACAGTTTCTCACTGTTTGGTTAATTCTGACCTCAAGCACACCACACTGATCTCAACTACATTGTTACGGACTTGCCATGACTACAGCCCAGCTCACCCTGAGGCAAAACCCATCACAGTCCAGCAAACAGCCAGGGACTGAAAGCCAATGAAATCAAGCCAAAATGTAGAGTACTGACTGAACAGCCTCAATAAAGCTTTCCAATCCATATAGATCATCTATTAGCCAGTGCTGCTCTAAATGAGGAAATATATTTTGTCCAATAATTTAAGCTTCAATGTGCAAATTTAAAATATCATATCTTGTTTGTGGCCTTAACAAAAAAGTCAGCGAAACGCGGGATATTCTTTCAGCTATGAGATTTAAGACATGTTCTGCCCTTGCATCAAGCATAAAAGATATTATAGATTCTGGTGTTTTTATTTTCTCTTGAGGTGCAAGGTGTCTGCTATTTATAGCAGGAGAATTATATCATAGCTTTGTATGCATTTCCACCTGCTGGCTTCTGATTCTGTAATAATTTATTGCTCTAAACCAGGCACAGCACACAAGAGTCTTAGCAGCACCTTAGCAGCTTTTCCCCCAAACCTTCAGTGTAGTTTTAGAGCACATATATATCAGTGAGGGTTGAAAAATCAGTGGCCTTTTCTGCAGCCGTAATGATATGGAGTGATACTGCGTATGTGGCCAGTGGCTCAGACTATGTGCTGTGAACTGCTGGTGAAAAGAAGAGAGGAGTATGGTTGTTATAAGAAGAATCATAAGACAGATTCTCTTCTTGCCAATCAATCAGCCAAAAATAACTAAGCTTAAAATATCCTCATTGCCAGCTGAGATAAAATCTTACATGCTAGGGACATTCACCTTTGCAAAAATGATGTAGACCTATTTTCCTAAAAATTGGTCCTCATAAATAAAGAACTGTGATCCCTAGGGCAATAGTACTGCATAGCTCAACACATCTAATAAAACACACCTGATCTGGCTTACAAACAGATTCACTTCCTCAGCTAATTAGGACTCAGAGTCTGAACCAAAGTAACATTTTTGAGAAAAGTCTCACCCTCATTGGGCCTGTTTTTCATAAGCAGGACATTGACAGGTGGCTCGAGCGGCTCCTGGTAGCATTGATCTTTCCCACGCCCTCTACTAGGTGATGGTGAGTCCTCCTGCAATTGATCTCTGCTGTAACTCCTCATCATCCTGTCCGGGTCATATCTCTTTGAGTCGTAGCCTGGCGCTGGACTGCTCCCGCCTCCGTAACCAGCCCCGTGGCCACGGCCCTGTTGCCCATGGTGGTGTGGCTCAGGGCTAACACTGTGGTCCATGCTCCTTCCCCGGCTCCCATCCCTGCCGTAGCTCCTATCAGGGCTGGGCGACCTGTCTGTGCTGCGGCCCCGGCTGCGGTACTCCTGCTCCAAGGTGCCACGGTGCCGATCTGGTCCACGTGGGTAGCCCAGTCCACCATTTCCCCTGTGGTAATCCGAATCTGGGTCACTGTGTGTGCTGCGGTTGTCTTCAGGATAGTAGCTGGACAGGTTGTAGTCCCGGCTGTCCCTGTCTGGGGAAGGTGGACGCTTGAGGACAGCAACTTTGCGAGGCCTTTTCACTGTCTGGAAGAATCATAGAAGTTAATCTAATATAAATCACTTATAAATCAGATATTTCAACAGGTATGCAGCTTAAAAAAGCCAGGACCTAGCAGGCTTTGCACAGGGTTTGGTAGAAGCAAACTCACTATTTTAGCCACTTTCCCACATTTTCGAAGTTGCTGTACAGCAAAGGAATGAGACACGTTATCCATGGGAATGGCGTTGACCTGTATAACCCGGTCATTCTCACTGCCAAACAGGACAAAAACATGCAATCAATCTATTGCAAAGCAAACTGAAGGTACCAGGCTGGGGTTGACACTTACCCCAGTCTGAGAGGTAAGTGTAATGTATCTGCAGTGTGAGAACAGAAAGAGAGGGAATAAGACATACAAGAGTAAGCCATCAGCTGGGCCTCCTTGCAAGACATCAGACACGATGATGGACGTTTCACCGCTGTCTATGTTGGGATTGTCTCTGCCACCAGACACAGCAATTCCAAAACCCATCTTGGAGTCCTGAGAGACAGAGAGGAAACATGAGGAGAAGAAAATTGCTCTCACGTTTAAAGCTCTCCTATTGTCTCTTGCCCCGATCAAATCATAGATCACAGATATGAAGACAATGAGACAGGAAGACATTAAGTTTCTAATAAACAGAAATGGTGGGGCAGTAAGGTAGTGTGACAGTCAAGCAGTTAGACAAGATTTGTGCTTTAGGCGATATCTGAGCACACTGGCAGCATTAATCTTCTGTTTAAACCCACTGCAAGGTGGCATCCATACAAAACGCAGCTCTGGGCTGCACTCGATCACTGCCCTGCTCCCAAAAACAGCCTTACTGTCTGCAGTGAGCAAACTGTAGTATCATTTTAGAGCTGTACACTGAGAAATACAGCATAATGACTGCCTATTACTCTCAACCAGACCAAAACTAATCTCCTCAAGCTTAATTAGGTCAGCAGAGAACATCATGATGAGATTGGGAAGATAATTAATGCCACAATTGTGGCAGAAATTTTACTGCTAATGTATAGCTTGGTGGGTTACTTTGGGGTTAGTGATTTTTAGAGCTTGTAATAAATATCTGCTCAGAAAAATAATATATTCATAAATAATCTTTAATCATTTGGACAAAGAGGTGTCTATTTAGTAATTGTGCATTATAGTAATCGTGGTCAAACACTCCCTAGTTTGATCCAGAACTCTGGTTGCTGTTTGCATGTTTTTAATGTGAATTCCAGTTTTCTCCCACCTCCCAAAAACTATGTCAAATTGCACATACAAGTTAATGAGTGTGTAAATGTAAGGAACATCCTATAAACTGGAATAGGGTAGAGTATATCCAGGGTATAGTTGCACCTCACACCCATAACACAACCCTCAAAGCTTTGCTCTACAGGAAAGTAGAACAGTTAGCAGTTAGCAGACTGTTAATTATAGAGCGCCTGCTGTTCCAGTGAGACCCTTCATCATGCCCTTGAGCAATTCATACGCATTTATAGTGTGATAGGGTGTTGTCTCAAGACATTTTCAATGGTCAATAAAGTGAAAGTGAGTGTAAAGTTGGTTTTAGAGCAGCAAAACCTGACAGTCTAGCAACACCATGATAAGTGCAGACTATTGATTAGTCAGATAAATAGAGGTTTTAAAAGCTGCCGTGGGAAATCGCTGTGAACTCTGCCAGCTTCCTGCTAAGTCCAAACCTCCCCAACTTCAAACTGTATCCTGCAACTGCTTCCTCCCTCTGTCCTGGTCAACATGTTCCTGAGAACAAGAGCCCCTTGACATGGCACACCCGTCGCACATGTCAACACGCTTAACCACTTCCTCGATATATTCTACATCAAGATAGCAGGAAATAGTTGTTTACATGGGTGTTTTTGAAAAGCTTTGGCCAGCTGGCTGATTTCTCATGCTTAAAATGAGAGGAGCTTTTCCTGTGTGGCAAGAGGATAGATAAATGGAGCTGTTTCTCTGAGAGAGCCAGGAAAATGAAAGCAGAAACTCTCAACATGCCTGTCTGACACATAAACTGATAAGACAGTTGCAATGGAGGAAAGGGAGTAGGAAATAATGCACAAGAATAAAGCATAGGCAGCCGTAGACAAGTAAATGGAAGTAGAGGCATACCCGCTGTAGAGTCACAGTGTACTGCTCCCACACCGTCTCCTCCATTCCTGAGCTCTGTAGAGAAACATATGATATAATATCACCTTAATGGCTTACAAACAGAATATTACTCGGTGGTTGTGAATACATATGAGTGGCTGTACATTCAGGGGTATTTGCATTAAGCTGGACCAGTGCTCATTGTCTCAAGGCAAAATTTTCACATTCTGAAGCTTTTGTTTAGTAATTAAGAGTTTAAACAGTAATATAATCAGGGTCAAACATATAAAGCTGTCAGTTACTGGAAAGCAACCAGTTTTGTTGTTTTGTCTCTCTACATCAGTATCTCTAAATGTAAAGTGTTTCTATTACTTTTTATTTCAAAGAACCCTTAAAAAGTATTACCAAAAATGCATTAGAATGGATTTAGATAGTTCTTTCTTCATTCCTTAATTTCATTTACATTCTCCAATCCAGAAATGATTTGCTTTTTGCTCACCCCGTTATCTGCTTAGCAGGCAAGCAATATTTACACCTATACAGGGTGTCACAAGAATTACAGCCATATCTACACTCAAGGGATGAAAAGTTACTGAGCATTTACTTGTTCAGCTGTTTCTTGGCAAGGTGTGAGCTGCTGCAACATCAGTCCTTAAACAGAACTGTTTTAGGAACTCACTAGTACACCGATCCTGATCTTGTACAACTAAGTGGTAGATGATTGTAGTGAACAATTTCATTCATTAAAAAAAACTGCTAAACAATATAAAAAACATTATCATGGAAATACATATTCTATATATGCATGGGAATGTACCAGCATACTTTAGAGGTTTAGTACAAAATGAAAAAAAACTGGGAAAATGCAAGAAGCATACAGGATTGGTGTCAAACCACAATCAGGTGCTACCAACCTGAATGATCGAACAAAAATACAAGTATATCTAAACCTAAACACAACTGTTTAATTTAATCTCATAGTCTTCTCAATTTGAGGTCTGTGTGTAACAGGGACATGATTCCTACTTTATATCATTTAACCAAACTAGATGTTAATATCCTCATATTACGGCTGAACTGTTACTCACTCTACATCATTGAGAATCTAATGAAAGGGATTAATGAGACAACACAACAAAACTCCAGTGCTGTCCAATGACACAAATTTAGGAACTGTATTATTTTACTTTTTATTCAAATAATTCAAAAGAACTAAAATAGAGCACTTGTTAAATATTTGACTATATTAAGCAATCAGGGCAGATGAAAGGAAAAGGGATGTTGTGGCAGTACAGTCTGATGGATGGCCCTGCTGCCTCTTTGTTTTACACAAGTTCATGGACATTTTTTGTGTTTTTAATTAAATCGGTGTTGTACAGAGCGAGAGAGAGGGGAGAAAGAGAGAAAGCGTTGGAACACTCCAGAATGATTTTTATGTGAACTCATTTGACTGTACTGCTGCCCTTGTGTCCTCTATGAACAAAGCTACCGTTCTCAAATCAAAAACTACACACATACACACGCACACACACAAACACAGCTTGAGGGTGTCAGTGTTCCCAGAAAAGCAGACTGGCATCTGGGTCAATATGATGACCTGGGAGATAATCACATTCCCAGTATAGTCCACAAACTCTTCAATCAGATCATGACCCAAAAATCTGACCATCTCAAACTCCACAATCAGAGTTCCAATAAAAGACATGACCATGTCAAACTCCACAGAGGACCACTACAAAGCATGACCATCTCAAGCTCCATAATCAGACTACCAGGACCACTTCTACAGATTCAAACTCCCAATGCAAGACCAGCTCCACAATCAGGCTAACACTTTCAACACAGAACCATCTCGAAGTCCATAATCAGGATTAGCATCTCACAAGCATATATGAGCACATGCTTACATGCTAGAGGTGATGCTTATAAAATGTGATTTTCCAGTCCAGTTTCTAAATTCCAAACTTCCCATTGGGGATCAATAATCTACACCTAACTGTCTATTTATCTAACTAAATTCTTGACAACAAAAGCCAGAGCAATTCAGGGGTTGTTGGACGTACAATAAAAACAATTGAAGAACATAGAGGAACAGCAAGAAATGTAAATCGAAACAAAATGCAGTTAATTCTTCATTTATATAATGACCATTATACAAACCAAAGTTTGAGGCTGGTGTGTTTTTCATGCTAGCCTAAACTTTACGATACACTGACTAGGAGACATTTCATACATCATAGCTTGTACTGACGGATCATATTCCTGGTCATGTAGTGTCTGTCTAATATTTCGATGCCATGTGAAATGTTTTTTTACAATTTTGTCATATTGTGTGTGGAAATCCAGTCGAACATCGTCTCAGCATGGAGTATTCTGAGGCATTAATACCTCAATATTATGCATCAGACCAACAACTTTCAACACCATCAGACCACCAAACCACAACTTCTTCAAACTCCACAATTAGACAACACTGACATCTATTAACATCTTCAAACTCTAATCAGAGCAACAACATTAAACATTAGCACTCCAAACGTCTGCCAAACATCACACTAACACTGACACTTCCCAACTTCCTCTGCTTCCACCATCCACATCCCACAACTCCCTTAAGCAACACAAACCCAACAAAAAAACAACTCGTTCACAACAACAAAACCTCCAAATCTCTTAAAAGTGACCATTAAATAGAGAAGAAAGAAAAAACAAATCTTAATTTGTTATAATACAAATTCTAAATCCTTATGTAACTCAACTTCATTATACAGACTGCACAAAGTAAAACCTTTTCTCAGAACTAACAACGGGACATTTATGTTTATGTAATCACCCTCCCTCTCTTGAATGTTACAACAAAACACCAGATTATCAAGATGTTCCTGATAGAAACTCTGTGGGAATTAAAACAAACAATCTAGATCAATTTAAGTGTAAATTGTGACTTTGCCTTCAGATTTGAACTTTCTCACATTGGAAATTTGTTCCCAATGTCACACTATAAATTTAAGTAATTAAAGCATCCTAGTGAAAATATAAATAAATAAATATAGTATACAAACACTATACAAAAAATTAAATATAAATGCAAAAATTACATTTTCATTAAGTTCTGCCCTGTTTCATAACATGCATTAGATACATGACTGATCTAATTTATTTTAGTGTTTATAAAAATACTAATATCATATCTAGTAATCTACTGTAGTATGAATACAAATCTGTAAGGTTTACCTTTTTTGACCTGGTTTCTAAACAGACATAGTAGGGTTTCTTTTTAAATGCCACAGCTTCCATCAAAAGTAAACTTTGTACTTCATCCATCCATCACTCACTCACTCATTCACTCTCTTATTCACTCTCACTCTCTTACTCACTCACTCACTCTGTCACTCACTCTCTAACTCTGTCACTCTCTCACTTACTCTCCCACTCACTCACTCACTCACTCTGTCACACTCTCACTTACTCTCCCACTCACTCTCTCACTTACTCTCCCACTCACTCACTCACTCACTCACTCACTCTCTTACTCACTCACTCACTCACTCACTCACTCGCTTACTCACTCACTCACTCACTCTCTTACTCACTCACTCTGTTACTCTCTCTCTAACTCTGTCACTCTCTCACTTACTCTCCCACTCACTCTCACTCACTCACTCCCTCACTCCCTCTCCCCCTACCTTGAGAACTAACCCAGAAACCCCAGTGCTCAAGCTCGCAGCTCTCAGCTCTTACTTAAGGAAAGTAATCAGAATAAGGTCAGGACTCAAGACTCCAGCATGTCGCTCAGGCTGCTCAGATCCCTGTAGTGCTCACTAGTACACGTGAGTGGCCAAAAGCCAAGCTGTCAGATACTTCTCCTACAGACTGGCATCCCTGTTTCTTCCTGGACGAGTCAGATTTTTTAATAATACAATGGATTGATATACACTTTGTGATGGACACCGACACCTGCATGTTCATGAAACTTTCCAAACAGCCAGTCATGATAATACAGGCTCACGGGAAATGGACATAATTGTTCAAATCTTCAACTCTCTAGTTTAGTTGAATCTGTTCTCACTGTAGTGTCAGACTCAGTGTTCTTGGCTGTCAGGATCACAGTTTTTAGCCCAGCCTACTCACTGCTCAATATATTGTGCATTCAGAGATTCTTTTCTGCTCAGCATGATTGTAAAGAGTGGTCATTTGAGTTACTACAGCTCTGGAAATTCTTTCTTTTATCAAGAAAACATTCACAAAACTGCAGCACACTGGACTGTATTTTTTTGTTGCATTGTTCTATGTAAACCCAAGAGACTGTTTCTAAAATAATTAACCCATTGATTTGGGAACATCTGGCACCTATTTGCATGCTATGGTCAAAGTCAATGAGGTCACAGGTTTTTCCCCATTCTGAATATTTGATGTGAACATTAACTGAAGCACTTGACCTGTACGAGCACAATTTTATTCACTGCAGTGCTGCCACAGGATTGACTTATTTTAAAATACAGCATTTCTGGTTGAAATTAGGGCTTAATGCTAAGATCTCACAATACCTATAAACACAACAATGTCTCTCTACCTGTACTGCTGCAGACTGCTATGCGTGTCTTCCTGCCACACTGAAGAAGCTTACAATCCCAGCGTGTTAGCACACACCTCTGCAGTCTACGTTACCTAGCAGTCGACTGAGGCTATACAAGAGACCGATAGCTGCTGCAATCTTATCACACACAGGCTAAATAGTATACGTACATATCAAGCAACCTAGAAACGTGAAACGTTCATGCCCACTCATGCACACATGTTTAGAGTATTTCCCATGGCTCTTGTTTTAACTAATCACACACCTGATGTACAACCAGAGCAGCTCGTTGCGTGTCTGCATTAGTGGAAGAGGAGTGAGAGCATGCTGGCGCTGATGCTGATCAAGCAGAAAACATAGATCTCTTAGTAAACATCACATAAATAACATGTCATGGCCAGTGTGAAACCATAAAACAGCTACAGCGCGTGCGCACACGCACACGCGCGCACACACACACACACACACACACACACACACACACACACACACACACACAGCTGGCAAAGCTAAAAATTCACTTTCCACCTGAGGGACACCGAGACAGAAACACCTGCTTCCCTTCCCTTACACAATGGAAATGTAGTACAAAATACCGCAAAATATCATCTTATATAATCAGCATTTACTAATATCTGGGACATTCCTAATTAATGCGCTACCTTTTTTATCCATTAAGAGACCAATGTTGTACTTTTCAATGATGTGATTATTTGGTATATATACATAAACATTATTATTCAATTTAAACTATTATTTTTGACATTTTGATACATAATACACAAAACTACATCTTATCGTTTACATTATAGCAGCTGTATGACAAAAGCTGTAGTTATATAAGTTATAGTTTATACTGTATAATCTCCAGAATTTATTAAAGCACAAAAAAGAACCAAGAAACCACAAAGAACATGCTGTCCATCCTTAGACTTTCCCGTGGCAGAAAACTCTGACTGTTAAAGTGCTGGAATCTCCGTCAATAAACAGCTCTGTAAAAAAAAAAAAAAAACTCACCATATCAATAATAAGAAAGCAGAGATCCTTTCACCTTCTTGTTAAAACACATTATATAACTGTGGATCCTAACAAAATAGAATAAACGCATTATGTGTATGTAATCCTGAATATGTGCGTGCACACACACACACACACACACACACACACACACACACACACACACACACACACACACACACACACATTTATTCAGGACAAGTTCTTGCACCATAAGCTATTTAATCCCTTGATGTCCAAAAGGTAACACACATATACAGAATAACCCAGATGTCAGTGTATATAACATACACTGGTTAATATTTGCCTGCATCTGCATCAGCATCTGGACAAACATTAAATATGAGCATCGTTTCATTCTCATTGCATCCATATTTTCATAAAACGTGAATCTCTCTGCAATGTGAGAAAACGAAAGCAGTGCTGAACTTTATACTCAATCATGCAGACACAACATGGGTTTCTCGTTAGCATTTTACACAAATGCAGCATCTGAATGGCAGTGAGAGTACAGTCACGTTACAGACAAACAGCAGTGTGGTGCAGAGTTTCAGCAGTTCAAATTCAGTCGTATAAAGTGCACTACACACACACACTGATGGATGGCAGAGTCAGAGTACAGGCCAGGGGCAGCAGAGGCGCAGAGTATCACAGTGTTAAGAGTTCAAATCCTACACACACACACACACAGAGAGAGCATCACAGCGGAGTGAGAATCTGACTGTGCGCTATGCGACAGGAGCTACTAAAGTCCACAGACACACGAGCACACACACACGCCCACACACACACTCCAGCATGCATAAAGACAGACTCATTTTGTATTCCAGCATCATCAACCTCACTGCTGCTCCATGCTACACACACGTGTCTCTTTTACAGGACTGGCAGAAATATACACACATGCTTGATTCATTTCTGCTCTCACTCACTTTTGGTCCCCAGGTTCAAGTACAACACCACAAACAACCAAAAGCTGCATGCAGAACACCACAACTAAGTTATACGGCGGTGAAAGACAAACAAACAAAATCACTTTGCTTTCTTTCACTTTGCCAATGCACACGTAACCCGACACTACAGACACCCAGCAGCCAACTCCAGAGCGGCATTGACTAGCACATCAAAAAGCACTTTCCGCACAATTCAACTTGCTATGAGGGGGAGGGGAGGAGAAGACGCCGCCTGAGGAGGGTTTTATCATCCCTGGAGGATGAAGCACGCGATTCTCTCTCTCTCTCTACGCCCCCACCAGTCTGAGCAGGCATGGTGGCGCCCAACTGGGGGCATAGAGGATGATGAAGTCGTCTCTGAGCGGCCGGCTCTCGGCCCGCACCTCCACACACACTCTCCGGCCGCCGGTGGATCTCCGCAAACACACGCAGCAGTTCCATGGCAGCCAGTCCACGCTCATCTCTCCCCATGGCCGCCCCTGCTCCAATCTTATTAGGAGCTGTGGCGGAGCAGATCAGGAGCTTGAGAGAGACAGAGAGGGAGGAGGGAGGAAGAAAGGGAGGGTGAGATCGACAGGGAGAGGGAAGGGAAGGAGGGAGGCAGTGAGGCTAAAAATAAAACTCACAGAGCCTTGGCGAGTCCTGAGCGATCGGACGGCGTGTGCCCACTTTCGGCACAGCGCTGTTTTCATGGCCAGGTCCGTAAGCTCAGCTGTCTGTTGGCTACTGGCCTCTCTCTCTCTCACACACACACACACACACACACCGTGGAGCTAACTCTTATCTCCAATCCGCATCCTCTCTCGCTCTCCTCTCTGCTCTGGATTACTCCCTATGTTGTGTAATCTAAATACAATAATGTCCTATATACTTGTACACAAAGTCACATACAGAAATACAGACACATACTTCAAATCACACATATATGTTAGTGTAAGTGCACCCACACACACACATCCACACTCTCTCTCTATCTGTCTATCTATGTACACTCTATCTCCTACTGGCCTGCAGTAGATGCTGTTATCTGCAGCACACTAGTGTGCACTTTAATATTTCAACATTGCACCACAGAGGCCATGCTGTACCATGGGAGCATGTTGGATACGATGCTTGTGTGCTACTACATGACAAGCTTAGTCTTTTTGATGTAAAGTAAAAACTTAATGAATTCATGAATTCATTAAGAAGAACAAGAAGCCTTTTTTTGGTCACATGTACATTACAGCACAGTGAAATTCTTTCCTTACATATCCCAACTTTGGAGGATGGTTTCAGGGCATATGGTCAGCCATGATACAGCGCCTCTGGAGCAGTGAGGGTTAAAGGCCTTGCTCAAGGGCCCAACAGTGGCAGCTTGGCAGTGTTTGGCTTGAACCCTAATCCTTCAATCAACAACCCAGAGCCTTAACCGCTTGAGCCACCGCTGCCCATTCATTAATAATTCATTATTAATAATCCATAATTCATTCATTCTGTTTATATTTTAGCAAATACAACCAACTAACACACAATATGACATTCAAGCTCTCAGGATCCCTGATCGCTTCACACCAAACAACTTACATTGTTTGTGATCCATTGTTGGTGTTGTTGGGTTGTGAAAACTTCACTATCGCTTGCAAACAATTCTCAAGTTACACAACATTACTAGCGCTCCGTTGAGTGACTGCCGCTACTTAAAAGAGCAACAAGAATCATTAAAAAATGTGGAGGAAATGTTGTTTGTAGCAATTGTAGCAATTTAATACAGCATGAATAATGAGCAGGCTACACACACTAGGCTTTAGTTCGTTAGCGAATACGATTAGAAGGAATTCCTTCAGAATCTGTGAAGTTGAACAAATCTGCAGGAGCAGGCAGGTTTATTATGAATTTCTTTGGTGGGAGTGTTCATATTTAGTCAGAATTCCTTTAGAATCAGTCTAACTTCCTGTATTAGTTGGGTGGGGGGATATTAGACAAAGTTCCTGCAGGTGTGTGGGGTTTAGTCAAACCTCTATGGAAGTGGGAGGGGTTTAGTTAGATTTCCCGCAGAGGTGGTAGGGATTTGTCGAAATTTCCTGCAGGGGTGGGAGGGATTAATCAAACTAACTGTGGGAATGGGAGGGATTAGTCAAATTTCCTGCAGGGGTGGGAGGGATTAATCAAACTAACTGTGGGAATGGGAGGGATTAGTCAAATTTCCTGCAGGAGAGGAAGGGATCAGTCAAAACTCCTGCAAGGGTAGGAGGGATTCATCAAATTTCCTGCTGGAGTGGGAGGGATTAGTGAAAATTCTTTGGCGCGCAGGCCGGATTGGTCAAGATTTCAATGGGAGTGGCAGAGATTAGTTAACCGTTCAGATGAAGTGGAACCTTTGAGAGCAAACAGGAGTATGAAAGCTGAACTCAACAGCGGCCGACTGAGTTGACATGGATGCCTCTGCCACCAATAATCTAGTCTTGTTTCTAATTTTGTAATATCTTTAATAATGTACTTCAAACAGGAAGGAAGCTACCTTGAGTTTGACCTTAATGTGACCTTGGCCCTGTTTGACTCAATTACAAAATCTAATCAGTTCATCTGCTGGTTACAATAATATAAAACTCTATATAAATCCTACAAACATCAAATCACTCACTCTTGACATATCAAGCTAACGTGAATCTCAGATGGACAACCTGGAAACATAATGACTCTCCTGCTTAAAATATAAACGTGTGCAGTGTCTTTTCCATGCTCAGGATTTCATATGACATCAGAAAAGGTAAGAAAACATTTTTCAATAACCAAAGATTGAACAGCAGTCACCAAAAAAAAAAACAAAAAAAAAAAAGAAAATCAATGTAGAAAATCAGTGCAATATACTGCAAGATCAAGATCTATTTTTAGTAGATTAAAGAGATTATTTTCCACACCAAAGGGTCAGATTATGTAATCATATGGTTAAAGCTAAAAGACTCCTCCATTGCTGCAAACTCATTGTCAAAAAGCAGCAGACACCATGGGATCAGAGGTCAAGCAGCATAGAAAAATCAATGTTTTGCATATCCAGTTAAGGAGAACAGTTAAACTGCTTGGCGATGTTCATGTTGAGTGAAAACGCCAGCACCCACACAGTCCAGAATACATGCAAGCCAGAAGGGTGTGAGACAGTCGTGGGGAGGTCTGTGCCATGCCTATAATGATGACTAGATAAAACACACAGACAACACATAAGCCAAGAAACATTTCGAGATATAAAAGATAAACAATAAACCACGGATGAACGGAGACATCAACAATTACTGATCTATTTTGCTGAAATGGTTCAACTTGCCTTTTAAATTAAACATTAAAAAATGAAGAAAAAAAAAAAAAGAACAAACTGGGCATATCCCTTTAATACAGTGCAGCACTGGAATTTAAGAAGGAAGCATTGGCACATCACAGACCATCACCATCCATCATTACTAGTTTTAACACTGTTTAAATAAAAAAAGTCTAGTGTGACTGGTGACTTCCTGACTTTCTGCATCAGGGCTAAATCCCACTGCCTTGAGGATTAATCAGGAAATTAAATATCTGCCTCAAACCTCATTTAATTTATGACAGAGCATTTTTAATTAGTAGACTAATATGCATGGAACATGGAGCAAATGTCAATCAACCACAGAAGAAGGATTTGACTGACAAGAAACAGCAAACAGCTAAGAGCCAAGTGACTGACAGCAGATTAATCAGAATTTAAACCCAAACATTTAAAGTGTTTAAAGTCCACAAAGTTGCACTAAGCCACCTTTCTGAGCCACAGGCACACACACACACACACACACACACACTGAGTCATGCATAGATAGGCCACATTTCCCTGTAATGCAAAGTTCCTGGTCAGGGTAATCACTAAGTCTGCTGATGAAATACGTCTTTTTCATCGCCCTGTGATTGTCAATTATTGCATAATAATTCTAATCTTTCTAAATAAGAAACAGATTTTGACAGGAATTACTTGCAGCACCATAGACATTTCCATATACTTTTGTCAGCACTATATCATAAATATACAGTATTAGGTTTTTTAAATTATTTTTTGGACTGTTAACGTGAGGAAACCTGGCCGTGTTATCTGGAGCAACGATATGCTCTCTTACCAGTCGGTCATGGGTGTCTGTGAGCTTATGTATGCAGAAGAGGGCAGATTCAGATTACTTCAGAGTTTCTTACACTGCCCTGTGACTCTGCATGACCAGCAGCTTAAAAATATCTGCTTAGCTGGAGGAAGCACATGATAGCTCTGACCCTTCCCAGATGGTACCTGTTTTATAAGCGCAGAGAACTGGCTGGTTTAATAGGAAAAGGCAGGTGACCAAATGATGGAGAAAATATAGGCATTAAACAAGACAGCTATTTTACTTTATCTTCTTATAGTCACCAGGCCTGAATTAATTCTTTCAGTCTAATATCAGCACACCATCTACAAAGAAAGCTCAGCTTATCATCACAAAAGAGATGAGCCTTTAAATAGAGAAAGCTTTCACGCTGGAAAAAACAAAACAAAAACTGGAGCACAATGGATGGCATGGTCTTTGTTTTGTCCACTAGAGCAGGGACACGTCCAAATAAAGGCTTCACTATCGTGTGCAAGATGCAATAAGAAGCCACGACGAAAGAGAAAGATGGCCTCTGCCTACACACACACACACACACACACACACACACACACACACACACACACACACACACACACAGCTCTTTCACAGAATACAGATATCCTCACCAGCTAATAGAGGTTAGGCAGAAACATACACTGGGTCTGAATGGAGATTTATGTAATAATTAACCCAAGATAATGCAGTTTGGAACAGATATTATTGTAAACATAATTAATCATCATTATTATGTATACAAAATTGTCTGTACAGAACCTTACCTACAGCCTACAGCACTCGCTGTGTCTCTGTCATGATCCTTTCCAGCCACATACGATGGACATAAAAAAGTCTACACACCCCTGTTAAAATGGCAGGCTTTTGTGATGTAAAACAAATTAAAGCGGGTTAAATCTGATCAAGCATTTTGAACAAACAAGCGGAAAACTTTTTTAGAGGAAAAAAGGAAAAAAAATCAAATTTGAATGACCTAATTGCAAAAAAAAAGTGTCCACACCCCTAACAAATACTTTGTTGAAGCGCCTCTTGATTTTATAGTACAACTTGACTTTCCAACTCTTTCTTGCAAAAACATCCTAGATCCAGCAAATTGTAAGAGGACCACAGATATCTAGATGAATTTAGGTCTGGGCTCCAGCTAGACCATTCATTACCATTGATCTTATTCTGGTTAAGCCATTCATTTGCTGATTTGGGTGCACTGTATGTTGTGGGTTATTGACATCCTTTTCATGTTTTTGCCGTCTTTTGTAACGGGGGTGTGTAAACTTATTATATCCATCTAAATCTGCACAGCAAAATCCTCAGTGTTTAATGAACACCTCCAGTGTTTCTATACTGCATGTGAAAGCTTAAATTTTTGCTTTTGTATCAGGCTGCTATTAATTCATTGTGGATGCATTATTATTTATTTTGTCATGAAAAGCTATGTTTAATATTTCAAGCTTTCATGAGAGAACTTTAATATTATACCAGTTCACTGGTGACTTTTTCTTTTAATTGCCGGTTTCAGCAGGTTCCCATGAGGACTTAAATGATTTAATCACATTTTGCGTCAGAATTTTGAAGTAATCCTAATTAAAGTTGCATTTCCTAAATGAATGTTGACCTGAATTTCCACATATGATGCAAATGAATAATGGATGTTCTGACTGAGCAAATCCCCAGTTCTGGCACGAGAGGTTACTTAGCCTATATGTGCATGTGCATGTACATGACATGTGACATGATATAAACATGGGGTATGTAGTGAGGAAAAATGATCCACAATGAGGTGGTGCAACTTTTTTTCTCTCTCAAAGTCAGCATAGCAAATAAATACTCAGTGTGTCATGCTACCAAGGATGAAGAAAGTGCAGATGTCTGAAGACTTTGTGGAAAAATGTCTGGAAACATCTTCCATAAATATGAAATAAATATCTTACAGAATGGTAGACCATTTTGTGTTCGACTGTGTAGATCGTATGCACTGCTGTGGTATAAAACTGTATGACATTTTATTCAGTAGTATTCTTATAGCATTGATTACACAGTGCTTCTTCTTGTTCTTCTTCTTATTATTATTATTATAGTCTAGACCTTCTCAGGGTCTGACAGACATCCTAGGTGTTTAGATCTAGATGAAGAAGAGACAACTGACACATTTAATCCACTGGCTGCAATAAATCTTTATCTAGAGGTGAGGACGGATGGGTGTCAGCTGTGGCGCAGCCTAAATACCTCCACATTGATTCAGACTGCTGACATCACACTCAGTGTCGATCAGGACACTGATAGCTTTTCTACAGATAGCTTTTGTACAGTGTGTATGAACAGATCAAGGAGACATTCCTTATCCACATTCCTTATCCGCGACTCTTTCCGCTAATACCACTAACAGATTAGAGATCGGCATCAGAGAGATGACACGCTACTTAGGCGGCGCGTCACTGTGGCACTCCGGCAATCTGATATAAATTATATCATGAACAGGTTCCTGGCAGCAAGCGCTTGAATGTGGAAAGCTGTTAAAGATATGCATACACACTCATCTCTTTATTCTAAATAGTGGGGCCACTATGGTGTGTAATTGTTTTCTGTATGTTCGGTGAAGCATGTTAATGGAACTGAAAAATACAAAAATGGAAATGAAAAAAAATTTGCCAAATGTTTCAGAATTTAATCCAGTTTGTCTAAATTGTGAATACGAGTGTGTGTGTGTGTGTGTGTGTGTGTGTGTGTGTGTGAGAGAGAGAGACAGAGAGAGAATGAGAGAAAGAGAGTGTGTGTGTGTGAGTGAGTGAGTGTATGTGTGTGTGTGTGTGTGAGAGAGAGAGAGAGAGAGAGAGAGTGATTGTGACTGAGTGTGTGAGTATGTGCGTGTGTATGAGTGAGTGAGTGAGTGTGTGTTTGTGAGTGTGTGAGTGTGTGTGTGTGTGTGTGAGTGAGTGACCGAGTGAGTGACTGAGTGCCCGAGTGAGTGAGTGTGTGTGTGAGTGAGTGAGTGAGTGAGTGAGTGAGTGACCGAGTGAGTGACTGAGTGCCCGAGTGAGTGAGTGTGTGTGTGTGTGTGAGTGAGTGAGTGAGTGAGTGAGTGAGTGAGTGAGTGAGTGACCGAGTGAGTGACTGAGTGCCCGAGTGAGTGAGTGTGTGTGTGTGTGTGTGTGAGTGAGTGAGTGAGTGAGTGACCGAGTGAGTGAGTGAGTGTGTGTGTGTGTGAGTGAGTGAGTGAGTGAGTGAGTGAGTGAGTGAGTGACCGAGTGAGTGAGTGAGTGCCCGAGTGAGTGAGTGTGTGAGTAAGAGAGTGAGTGTGTGTGTGTGTGTCCAGAGTGTCCGCGACCTTGAACCCTAGTACAAACTCCAGGTTCCCAGAGACCCTGTGTACAGTAAGTGATAGAAATAAGATATTATTTTGTGAATTGTTGCCTTGTTCATTGTTCATTTTTAGCCGCATAAAAGGAGTTAGATAAATTGTAAAACAGATGTTCTGTCCCCCTTTGTTCAGGAACAATGGGTGTTGAAACTATTGCAATCGACAGAGCAAATTAGATAAAAACAAACGACCAGCTGAACTACTATCTGAGATGTAATGTTCAGGAACACATTAGACATTTCGTAAGGAGGTTAGGTTGTGAGGTTACTATCTAAACAATGTTCATGTGAGCTTCTGAAAACATGATGTAATACTGGATAGTTTCAAAATGTTTCTGTGGTGAAGATCAGAAGAATGGAATGTTGATATGGAATCTTCTAGAAAACAGAGTGAGTATTATATTATATATATATTAATGGTGTAAAGCAATGAAACTATGTCTGTATTTCTTTTATGCACCAAATATTTGTATCTGTATTAAAATTTAAACCCAAAGTGGGTCTGGACTAACCTCTTTTTTGTTGTTGTTGTGGATAAATTTAAATGTGAACTCTACCACCATGCCTTAAAAACACTCGACATGATTTATTATACTTTATCAATATTTTTGAATGAATATATTTGGTAATATTTCCCAAAATATAAACAGACTAGTAAACACACCCTGACCAGGTCGTTAATAAGGGGGAATAAATGAGCACTGTGAAGGCACGTTAATGAATATTATAACTTTGTATCCTCAATTCCAATAAGCAAAGTTTTCCAGACATGTAAAACTTCTTAACATGCTTGAGAGCGATCCTCCAATCGCTGCACTGGTAACTTCTCACACCAGCACTGAGAGGTGCGAAACCAACCTGTCAACACTTCTCAAATTCCACATAAACAACTCAAAATTCTACAGTAAACAAATAAATTGACTCAGCTATATGCTGGCCTTAAGGCCAAAGGTTCATTCAGTTTGACACCGTATGTGTGTGTGTGTGTGTGTGTGTGTGTGAGTGAGTGTGAGAGAGAGAGAGAGAGAGAGAGAGAGAGAGAGAGAGAGAGAGAGAGAGAGAGAGAGAGAGAGAGAGAGATAACAACACACACACACTGAGGCTGAGAAGCTGTTATTCTGATGAAAACAGAGAAGCACTGGGGAGGTGCTGGAGCTGGAGCTGGTATTTTTAGGGCATTCCTGGCCTGGTGATGAAGGCTGCCATTACTCTTCTCTCCTATCATAGACTCGACCATAACGCATGGATTTCCTGCTACTGCACTCTTCACACAGCAAATGTGTACTGCTTGTGTGTATATCAGTTACATCCAGACAGTAAAAATATATGGCTGACACAAGGGGCTGAAACTGCGGCATGCTTCATTGCACTTCAGAGCTCTCGGGTTATGTGGTGCTGTGGTGGCTCAGCGGTTATGCTTTAGCACTTGGAACAGGAAGGTTGTGAGCTCAAATCCCAAATTACCATAAAGCCAAAAGCAGGGTCAATAAGCTTTAATTGTTTGTTGAAAGTCACTACCCAAACTGCACAACAGAAAAGCGTTTGTTCTATTGTCTAGATATTGTGAGTTTGAATCCCAGAGATTCCACAGTCATTGTGCATCAGAAAGCAAAACTGACCGCGGTCTCTAGGTGGGAGGAATGGCATACTGTCTTAAAAATAACAATTTTGTCAAAATGATGATTGTTATAAACCTCATAACACTTTCCAATGTGACAGACTGCAACTTTAAAACATTTCTTACAGTACATGGAACCCAAATTGTTTGTCACCCAGAAACAGGAGCAGACGAATGCTGGTCATGTGATCAGTCCCTCGGTCTAATTATGCTGACGCAGTGGCTGCCACTTCACTGCATGATTAGTCTTGCCCTAACTAAAATAACTCGCCATACTGAGAAATGGGTCAGGCCATAAAATGCAAACAATGCCACTGGAACAATAACGCCACGGCTCTGACTTACAGATAAGAGAGAGAAGAGGATGTACGGTGATGTTCCTCATTAAAACAGAGTGTGATTAGGAAGCTGTGTGTGACTCATACAGAAGAAGTGCATTCAGAAGCTTCACCTACTTCCCATGACTTACCCGTTTTCCCATCATGACTTTATTTGCTTTCAAACCTGATTTATAAACGGATTCTCTATCAGTCTCTAGATCATTTCTTTCTATGTCATGAGAAAATTTACTTAAAGAATTTCGTTGTGTTAATCTTTGTATTAATAATGTTTTCAACGTTGAGCCTTTCTGAATAAATGCACGAGCAGACAAAATCTTAAAAAAAAGAAATATAGAGATATTTATATATTATATTTTTGTCTCTATTTCCCTCCAGTCACTTGTGAAATTCAGCCCCAATGAACTCAACAGATGTCTGATTTAACTATAGAGTTCATTCAGACCCCCAATCACAAAAGGGGCTTTTTTTTATACATTGTTTGTTTGCATTTCAGTTCAGTTTTATTTTCACGTCACCTTTCTGTTCACCAATATTACATCCAAGCTGCTTTGCAGAGCTCTAGGGCCTGGCTCTAAGGAAAAAAAACATTAAAGAAAGAATGAAGAAAAGCGTTTCCAGCTAAAACATGGCCTAAGAATTAATTCCAGCGTCTTAGTTTCTTTGAACCTGGAATGTATTTTGTGCAGGCCAACAAGAGGCTAAACTAAATCTCCCACTGAAACATGCATCAAAACAACAGAAGGAACATTGTTTCCCTGATGTATTATCCAGTCTACTAGATTTCATGTTTATGAGAAAAGACTGATAAATGCTGCAGTTGCTGCTCACACAAAAACATGGAATAGTGAACCACAGCAGGTCTATTTACATGAGTTGGTTTGCATCTCGATACTTCAGTAACCTGAGTCACAAAACCTGCTTATTCTTAGAGTACGCATGCGTGTGTGTGTGTGTGTGTTTGTGAGGTCTCTGAAGCCCAGGTGAAGCACCATTTTCAGGATTAAAGTCTAGTTTGGAAAAAAGTTATTCATTCCTTATACCCTGTTCAAACCTACACCTAGACCTGGCTATGTGCATGTTTTTTTACCTTTAGATATCAAGTGAAGGCTAATAATCGCTCCATAAAGAGCTTACCTGCAGAATAAACCGGACTGCCATTAATGCTCCCTTCTCATCTTGCTTCACATTTTATGAGGATTAATAAAACAATGCCATTAAAAACCCAAAACAGTAGGTTCCTTCAGGTTCCTTCACCTGTACTACTAAAATAAAACAAGCGTCTATGAGGAAAAACAGACTGTTCTTGTTCTGCCCACTGAGCTCCCCAGTGGCCAATCAGGTAAAGAGTATTTGCTCTGCACTGTAAGGTAATCTGATGGACACCGGACACTCTCTCTTCATGTACCACGCACTAACCTACGGCCCACAGGGCAAACGTTTCCTCCCGGACAATAACCCATATTGTGAGCGACCCCTGAGGACAGGCACGTGCCTTGCTATTATATTTCAAGGCTTTAATGTCTACGTGTAGATGCTTTCAGTTCAAACAGCAGATCCTTAAAAGAATCTACCGAGTGAAGAAAAAAAAAAAAAGGAGCGACAACCTCTGAACTGGAGCTCAGCAATCTCTCGGCAGTCTCAAGCCCCAGGAGTTTGGGATCATTCCAGTTTGAAAACTGCACAGTAGAAGTGCATCTTAGTGCAGTTTTGAACCCCAGAACTAGTGAGAGAGCTGACAGACTGCTGTGTTTCACTAAAACTGCGTAAAAGTGCTGAGTGGGAATGCAGCACTGTGTATCTCCACAGCAGCTCCAGGTTCATGACATCAAAACGTTTGAATTACATGCTGCTGATCATAGACTGTCCTCTCACAGGAAAACTACAATGAATTAGCAGCACAGGCTTCTCTATTGTCTCTCCTAAAAACCAGAAAAAGGATCAATATTAATATTTCCAAAGAAATCCAAGAGAGAAATGATAAAATTTTACAATAATGTCGTTTCATATTGTTATTAAAGCATTCAGATGAGGAATTGATCCAATAATATTGAATATCATGACATCAGAAGCCAGGGCAAAAGGTCTGTGCCGGAGTTTTAATAAGTTATTATAGAATATTATATAATTGCACTCTTAAAATTTTTGGACTTGAAAGGTTGAAGCCATTAATACTCCTTATTATCCACAGATTCATTCAGCCACGTCCCTCAAAAACACCTAAGAAGCTCTTACGGACCATCGGCCGTCAGATTGCACAATGTAAGAACAGAATCCAGAAGCCTGAACCTCCTACTCCACTGGTTGAGTCTCATAAACACAAACTTAATTCCAGTCATTCCACAGATACTGCCAGTGTATATAAATGAGGGCTCTCCTATCTTCTCTGAGCCAGATCTATGGTTTTGTTTAACATTTTGGAATGAGTCTCCAGTTTCAGCACACCGTAACAGTCAAAGATAAAGATGTAACTTGAAGTTTTGCAGTTTCTGAGAAACATGCTACAGTTTTTGTCTCATCACTTTTAAGAAAAGGGGATATGACAACTGTTTATAGCCGACATAGGACAACTGATTACGGTAACCAACTTTCACAAACATTTCACAATATCAGTATTACTGTAAACTGATTAAAAAAGTGCACTGACTGTGCTGAAAAATGAAAATGATCTTTGGAAATGTTCCAACGTGTTTATAACATCCCGTTGTTGAAAGTTCCCTATTATATATGTAACCTGGTGTAGTTTTCCTAGAACAGCACAAGTGTTTCATACCTTAATTTTAATATCTCCTTAGTGGTTCGTTAAAACCGTCTACTATAATTGATGATCTTACTTGATATCACTTTTATGATCTTAATTTACACTATCTGGGTATTTTTGATAATAAAGGAACATCTGCAAACCTAATAACCTAAATGATTCTCATGGGTATTGTTTTAATTTCACTATCCTTCAGGTGCTCTTGAAGACTGGCATGTTTCCTGATGATAATACAGGTATCAAAGGTACCGTCCTCTGTGAATCCATAAAGTTCTGGAGAATCAGTTGTTGCTAAAAGCATTTATTTGTAGTCGTAAGCCTTCTTGCACAATGTCCATTAAACTGCTGATAAAATGTTCCTGGTCAAGTTTTATAAAAATTTTAAAAGAACTCCAGCTCTGTCTCTTCCTCCTCTGTGGAATATCTGTCATCTCTGATACTTCGCCACATTGTGGGACAATGGATGCTATTGAGTAAGTGCATCTCACATAGCTGGCATAAACAACCTCTTATTCATTTCCCCGATCCCTCGGGTTTACAGTGACTCACTTCTCTCTTCCTCCTCATCCTCCTCCTCCTCCTCCCAGCTGTCTGCCTGAGATCAGACTGGCTGAAGGAGGCTGTGATTTGCTCACATGTTTGGAATTCCTTGTGGATTGTGGTACGTTCAGAAATAGACTGTATCGGGGCAGGGCCGTGTGCGTACAACGCAAAAACAGAAAAAATATTTAAATCAGGAAGAGAAGAAACATCAAACACCAGAATTTAAAAATGAATTAGTTAAAAAAAGCCTTACTTGTGCATTAGTTGCAGAAAAGTTTACACACCCTTAGAACAAGATACAAGTTACAAAGTTCAGTTTAACAACCAACAAAAATAGTGATATTCAAAATATTAAAGTTGTATGCACATAGTTTGCGTTCATAATGAACTCCTAGAATGTTCGTGTCCTTTATTATTTGGATCCTCTGTCCAGATGTTTCTTCAATTCAGGTTTAGAAACCACAGGGGTGTAATGTCAAACCACCAAATTTTTCCTTATGCTTTGGCTTGTTTTAACTTCTTAAACTCTATTCTTGTAAACCAAATGTAAAATGAATATAACATGCGAATTCAATGAAAAAAAATAAGCCATTTTAAAATTTTAGGGAAGGGTATAAACTTTTGCACCTGCCTGTACATCTAACTGTTTTAAACATAATGCCAGAATTAAATACTTATTTTATTAAAAGAATACACCCTGAGAACTGGCGGATCTTCTAGCATGTTCCTGTATCAGAGGCAACTCCCTCTGGACTTCACTATCAGCTCTGCTATCAAATCCGTTCATTGTTTCTCCAGGAATCTGCAGGAAGTCACGCACTTTCTAGAAGCAATACAGAGCTCCATGGTCTAACCTGCCACCAAAGTGCTGCAGTGAAATACGATGTATTTATTAGTACTTCAATTTATTGTGGTTACACTGTTAGTAAAAAACAAACAGTATGTACAACTTGGTGAAAGAATGTGCAGCTGCCAAAACGGTTTAATGTGAACGAGGAAAATCCGTTTGTAATTAAAGTACCTCCTGGGGGAAATAAAAAAAAAAATTAAGTCTTTAAAACTGATGCCTGTCGGCTTTAGCAAACATCCTGTTATTGCAAAGTAGTGGGAGTGTGCAGAATATAAATTGGCTTAATTTACTTAGATGAAATAGACCACGCCCGGTGAAATGAGTCATGAACGTAAACTGGAACGTCTTCGTCATTCGGTTTCACCCTGTGAGACATGAAGCCATGAGGAGGGTTAGTAGAACAGAACTCTTCCCTCTGTAGATATCTGGACCACGATCGCAGATAGCGTTCGTTGTTGATTGCATTGTTTGATGTGGGATTGCAGTTGAAGTTTGAAGGCCTAGCGAAGATCAGAGAGAAAAACAGACTGCTCGAATGTGTAAACGTTCCTCATCCTGTGGGACTACAGATAACGCTGAGGCCATTTGTCAAGCTCTGAAAGGAAATAACAACTTTGGAACATCACAAAATTAAATAGGTAATTAAGTATGGACCTAGTATGGATGTTCACTTGATAAAAACAAGAACAAGCAAACAATATGATATCAGGAAGAAGATTTGGGCTACAACATTCCACTATCAAACTAGATTTGTAAAGTTCGTCGCAACAAACTTTGATGTTGGCTTTGACGATGCAAGTATTCGCAGAAGCCGGTGCTTTTTGAGGCAAGTGGACATAAGGGTCAGTGTTACTTTTGGAGGCAAGTGGACATAAGGGTCAGTGTTACTTTTGGAGGCAAGTGGACATAAGGGTCAGTGTTACTTTTGGAGGCAAATGGACATAAGGGTCAGTGTTACTTTTGGAGGCAAGTGGACATAAGGGTCAGTGTTACTTTTGGCGGCAAGTGGACATAAGGGTCAGTGTTACTTTTGGAGGCAAGTGGACATAAAACGTGTGAAATCTGAAGTGAAGTGGAGCGCTATGGTGCAAAAAACATTTGGAGGCAAGTGGAGACGAGCATGTGACGTCATCCGAAAATCTGCGACGCAATTCCCCTCCTTGGGCTGAGTGTTTTGATATGCCACATGTCCATGTTGTGCTAATTTTTTTTGTTTTCACGTGACATCACGTGACGTCACCAGAATACCAGCGAGGCAGTTCCCCTTATTGTGCTGAGTGTTTTGATATGTCGCATGCCCATGTTGTGCAAATTTTTTATTTTCATGTGACGTCACGTGCCGTCATCAGAATACCTATGTTTTGATATGTCACATGTCCATGTTGTAAAAAGTTTTTTGATTTTGCATATTTTGGGGGCGGGGCTGCGGCACAACCGGAAGGCCAGTCGGTGCACCAATTTAAAACTTTGTTCGAGTATCACCCTAAAGGAGCTGGCCGAGTTTGGTGTAGATAGTTCGAAAGCTGGCTGAGTTATAAACCTCCAAAGTTTATAATGGGGGTCTAGGGGAAAAAGGCCACTTTGAGACCCGGTACCTGAAGTACCGGTACTCGGATCGCTTAGAAAAGTAGTAGCAAAACATTACTTCAGACCAGGGCCTACAACATATCCAAATTTGGTGCATGTGGCTCGAAAGCCCTAGGAGGAGTTACTCTTGATAAATTTTTGTCTAAGCTTAAATAGGAAAACAAAATGTTGGCTTCTACAAAGCCAACATAATAATACACTGATCACCAGAACAGTCTCATGGAGTTCATACAGAAAGTCAACCGGTACAGAACGTAGCACAAAGACAAACACCATGAGCTAATTGACAGCTGAAGTGAGACATCATTTATCAACCTCCCACAGAAAAAATATTTCAAAAGAGATCAAGTTCGATCCCTTTTAATAGCTTTGTTAAAACAGCCATCATCCTCCTGTACAAGCTTTTTTAGCATGCGGTGACTCAAACTGGGCGTCGACTTACAGTCCAGCTCTGATTTGAATATTTAGTCATATATGAAAAATAGTGTTGTGTAAGGTGAGGTATTTGTTTAGGCAGATTATATCAGCATTCATTCTACTGCCACAAGGCAGCACGATGAAACAGTAACGATTATTATTTTTGTCCAATTAAGTGAGATGATATGTAGATGTATAATCCTATTTATTGTGTACTACATAACAGAATATCAAAAAATTCAGCCAGAGGTATGATGACAAACGCATGGGATCAGAACATTTAGTAATACACAACATGGAAAAAGGTTTCTGGATGTTTAACTATGACACTTCCATAAGTGGTTCTTCTCCTACCTGTTGCTACAAAGTTTTACATAGGATTCGACGTCCTGGTCTAGATTGACAGTAAGATTTAACATTATATTTTCCCTTCACTGGTACCAAGAGGCACAAACCTGTTCCAGCATGACAGTGCTCCTGTGCACAAAGCGAGCTCTATGAGACATGGTTTATCAATTTTGGACTGGAAGAACTCGAGTGGTCTGCATAGAACCCTGACCTTAGAGGTGAACTGGAACACCAGCTGAATCCCAAACCTCCTCACCCAACATCAACACCTGATATAATGAGTGTCATGGTCAGACATGGAGACATCTTAAATGGATAATCTGTAATATAACAAAAATATGTCCAAAAAACCTCCAAAATGATGAGGTCTGTGTTGATAAACTTATGCTTAAAAGTTATCCTTTTTTAAAGAGATTTAAAAAACAACATTCCATGACAGACAATTATGGAAAGAGTATGGAACGTTATGGGGACGTTATGGAATTTCTGCAGCTGCAATCTTGTCTTAATTAAGCCAGCTTGCGGATTTATTGCGAAAGTACAATAACTGACATGTACAGTACCAACCTAAATTTGTTTGTGATAAGGAACATCATGTTAACTGGCTTCCTCGCATACTGCTGAGTCATGCTAGCTTGCTAACTTATTATGTAGAACATTATTAGTAGGTTAATTTAGCTGCTCTTTGTCACAGAAATGAAATGAACAAAATCATGTCAAATTCTACTGTTGTATCAAACACGGCGACCCGAAACAAATAATAATCCAGCTTCTATACGTTTAGTCTTTCATAAAGAAACTTGAGACCCAAGCCTTAAGCTCTTGGGCCATTTTCTATTGGCCCACACTCACAAAATTGTCAAATACACAGGTTTAAAGTTCATCTATGAATGAGGTGAGGTGAGCATCAGAGCAAATCCCTTTTCTCCAGACAGATTTTGTTGATGTGTGATGTGATGGCAGCTTTATCCATAAGAATAGCGGTTGTCATGCTTCAGTGTGGTCTAGCCACCTCTGATCTTAAAGCCAGAAGATAAAAACAAAACAAAACAATTAAGTGTTAATGATTATAATTTATTCGAAATCACAGCTAACTATTAAGACAAAAATCACGATTAAAAATCTTACAATTAACTGTGCAGATCTACGAAAGATCATTTCTGTCAACTGAAATCCTGTGCTGTGTTAAACTTGTTCAACTCTCTATCTGAGGTGTAGGTGGGAGTGATATAATGGAGGATCATCGATCTGTACACAGCATGAGACAAATACAAACAGATGCAAATGCAAACAGAGTCCTCATGTGCCTGGAATTAAACAAGCTGCACTATGGGAACTCGTTGCTTCTTCTATGAACACTCGTGCCAAAACTAACTTCACTTACAGTAACAAAGACATGATGATTCATACTTTCTAAAGGAAAGAAGAAGCCATACTGATGCAAAAAAATAAATAAATAAAAAACCCTTGTATGATGTTACAAAAAGGTATGATCACAACAGGAAATAAAAAGGCAAACTGCCACTGGGAAGATGAAAGGAAACCGGGGGGAGAAGAGATCAGACCATTTGGGAGATTAAGTCTAATTAAGAGCCCTTCTTCTTCACATGCTCCTTGTGGGGGTCTGAGAAGGTTAGATCCCAGCTGCTCAAAAACCGCACAGTCAGATCTCACATGTCTTAAACCTTAGTGGTTTAGCGTCTCCCACCAGCTGTCCGTGTAACCGGAACCATTAGGATATATATATATAAAAGAGAGGCTGCAGTTATCGGAAAATAATCAGCGACAAGATGGAGAGATACTTGAGTGTTGATTGAAAGCTGTCCAAAGTGATTTATTCCTCTTAAATCACAGCAATTCATCAATTTTGTTTTCAGTTAGTTAAAGTTCATAAAGCAACGACACATTGTATGATTTTATCGTGTATAAAGGAAGTATGCAAAACAAGCCTGAGTACACTTCTGTAATAAACGCTACACACACAGTGCTTCCACCTTCATCTTAATTTCTCTCTCTTGAAGCTAACACACCAAAAAAAATGCATCTTGTCATGTTAGTGAGTAAGCGGAAAGCCCTTGATCCTATACAGCTGTTACAAAGTGCTGACTCCAATGACACCAATGACAAAATGCCACATACCTGTAGGTGTCTCCTCACAGAAAAACCCATCAAAGAGAACACAGAGACTGTGTATAAAGTCTGCATAAACTTTTACAGTCCATGCTACAGTTTTTATATTCATCAGCTGCGTCTCAAATGACATGCTACACACTGCGCACTTACACTTTTCACTATAAAGGGTCAAACTTCAGTGATGACACTATGTAATATCTACCTGATATGTTTACAAAAACAAACAAGAAAAAAACTTTTTCTAAAGAAAAAAATTGTAAAAAAAAAACAAGTAAAATGAAATTTGGTACAAAATTATATGTTAAATGTTTAATCATGTATGTGCTGCTGGGAAAAAAAGGAGTTGGTCAGTGTTATATGTACTAAGGAAACACGTGCTATCTTATAAAAGTTTAACGGGAAGGAGTTTATAACAGAACTGAAGTTATACTGTACGATACGTTCGCCCAGCTCGAATAGGCCGAGTTGCTGTAAACATGCAGACAGGTTTCTTGCTGTGATTATTTGACGATCTCATCCTGACATGTACACCCTGCTCCTGCACTGCTAAATTATGGGACCCGTAATCCCCAGCCTAAGCCGTTCCCCACTGTGCCAAGCCATACAGACAATAATGAGCTCGATGAGTGTCCACAGACACATACACACAAAACAGTATTTTCAGCTTCCCTGTAGGATGAGGCAACTCCATCCAATAATACTTGCCAACTGAAAAAAAAATGTAAATGTTATGATTTACTAAAGCCAAAAAATGAGGGTGTGGCCACACAAGGCTCCATCCTTAACCCTCCTACTGACAACATCTCAGACCTCAGTCTACTGCTCTTATATATTTAGTAGGCTAAATTATTTAAATCTTCAAAGTAGCCAGCTCCAGGATTATTGCCACCCTTGATAAAGATTGGTGGGAGAAAGGTTATGACATTTTGGTGTGTATGTGGAGGTTTTTTCTGGATCCTCACCCTGCTGGAAGATCCAGTAATGACCCAGTTATAACTTCTTGGCAGAAGCAGCCAGACTTTCATTTAAAACCTCCTTGTAAATTGTGGAGACCTTAATGCCATGTATCCTAACATGAGTCTCATGGATTTTGTAGGCAAAAAGATTAAGATTAGGTTCTTTTCCATATAACCATCCGTATGCCAAGCCGACCCCGAATGCTTGTTGCCAGAAAGCTCTTTCTGTATCTCACTGCTGAACTTCCAGCCTTCCAGAACTTTCTACAGCAGCGTGCAGGCACGGAGGTGCCGTCTAAGTGTATATTTGGTGACCACATCTTCTGCAAATATCTACCTGTGATCCTTGGAGAAATGTTTGCCAGCCTCCTGAATAAGGAGCTTTTTCCAGGCAGCTTCACTGCAGCAGCTGTTATTATTCTTGTTCATGTCACTATTTTTATAATATCCCTTCCATAATTTATGAAATTTTGTCTAATTTTAGTGTGTATTCTCTAATCTCTAACAGGTTTGTGTCTGATTAAACCTGGGTGAAACATGAAGTTAATGATGAATGTGATCTTAAAGTATCAGTGGGAACATGATTTTGTTCAGAAGTCATTTTTTCTTGTACGTGGATTTGGTAATACTTTTTTTAAACAAAAATTCACTGTATGATGTTTCCGGAACATCATACAGTCTCGCCTTTGTTTCAGGATCATTTATTCTGCACCCAGAAACAAATCAAACCATGCAATCAAACCTTGCACTAACCATAATTAGGAAGCCATCCTCTAGTGTTCTCGGCTTACCTTTGCCACTTTTTTGCCTCTAAACAAATATACAGCCCAATGTAAAGGATAAAAATTCTTCACCAAAAGTATAAGAACCTCAAGCAACACAATTGACTTTATATGTCTTTACACCATTGAATGTCTGCTAAGCTCTAAGCAAGATCCAGAGAGAAACTAAAACAGAAAATAAAACCTGTTTAAGCATACAATACAGGTCAAAAGTCAAAGTTAGAGCCTTGTCAGTGTGAGGGACGTAAATGCTAAAGTACATGTTGATACCTAACACACCTGTAACATGTAAACATCTGGACCTGAGAGGAAACCGCAACAGGTGGATAAGATACAGACAGAATCCCAAATACGTGTTTATTGTACACATAGTGTATATATACACCGTTAATATCCTGTGCTAAATATCTAGTGCACTTATGCAGGGAATACAACTCGGTTTGGGATGGAAGCCATCTGTCAGGACCAAGTTTTTGAACAATCTTAAGGTCAAATTCACGAAATTTCCTTCCCTGAGTCCATTATTTTCATTAAAAAAGACACGACTGCTATTCATTAAAACGTTAAGATGATAAACAAGATATTATAATAGTTTTAAAAAGCGTAAATGAATGTATTTATTTGAATTTACTTACTCGTCCATTCTGGTTTTTATTCGCATACGCAGTTCGTCCTCCTCCTTTCACGGGCATCTCTTCTGGACTAATATAAATATATATGTGAGAAATTTATCTTGTGTAATTTTAAGCCTTTATCTTGTGTAACTACGCATGGCAACTGTCAAACGGTCCTTCAATCATTCTGCACAGAAACTACACACTGGCTTGTTTGCACTTTCTATAACATACAGCTAAAGCCTGAGAAACATTTTTACAAGAGCGACTTTCAACCAAGCCAACCCACTTCACGATTATACCATGAAGCGAAATGGAGCGGGGGTGTTTGCTTCACCTCTACTGATCAATGTTAATAAAATCACGGAATATGAAAATAAACCAAAAACACATTACTGTTAATATGCAGTAAGACGTTTATTCACAGACTCCAAATGAAACAAAGTTAAATGTGTAACGTGTACGAATTTCACAATCACTTTGCAACACCCCTACCCCTTAAAATGGACTCGTCCAGCTGGCAACATTGATTTAACTGTTCTCGCTGAAAGTTACATGTTAACAAACAGAACTCTGTGTGTGTGTGTGTGTGTGTGTGTGTGTGTGTGTGTGTGTGTGTGTGTGTGTGTGTGTGTGTGTGTGTGAGTGAGTGTGAGTGAGTGTGAGTGAGTGTGTGTGTTTTTTTAAGGGAATGCAGAGTAAAAAAATCATGCAAAGCATGTTGTTTTACGCATTTCAATTGTATGACCCACTGCTAAAATTAGGAATCATGCAGTTGTGTAAATGCTCTTGACAACTCTACAAGCTTAGTATTCAGTTGTAAAACTACCAGATCTTATTCTGAAGTCACATACTCTAATATGTAAATGTTGATATCAATTTAGTAGCATGCAAACTCGTCTTTTTCATTGTGATTTATGTTAGACACCTTAAACAATCAAAACAAACTTTTTAAAACTTTCCATTAACCTTTTTATTCATTACTGAATTCATATTAGATGTGGCCTAGTGGTTCCCATCAAGCATTTTCCCACTGGAATCTAATTCTAGGTTTCGGGGCAGGTCAAAATCTGTGTGGAGTGTGCTGTCTGTGTCCATATGGGTTTCCTCCAAGGTTACTAGTTTCCTTCTACTACCCAAAAACATGCCGGTCGGCAGATGGCTACACTAATGTGACTATAGACTGTGTGTCTATAGGATAGGCTCTGGATTCCCAGGATAGGCTCTGGATCCACAATGACCTTGTCAAGGATAAGAGTTTACTGACGATGTTTGTATAGCCTTGAATGATATAAATCAGTATCATCCTATTTTCTAGTTAATAATCTAAAATGCAGCATTATTACAAGTGTTAATTTTTTTTTCAGATGCTCCCAGTTTGGGGTTTCCACAGCACATCCTGTGGCCTGCATATTAGATTCGGCACAGGTTTTACACTGAGTGCCCTTCCTCACACAACACTCCGGTTTTTTATCTGGGCTTCGGACCGGCACTGAGAGTTAACTCTTCAGTGGCTGGGTTAGCTTCCTGCCCGTGAATCAAACACAGGGTACGGCAATAACAGTTCGGGATCCTGCCACTGGACCACCAGGAGGTCTATCTTTAAAAGTGTTAATATTGTATATAAAACAAACAAACAAACAAAAACCATTAGGCTCACTGACTCTGCATTAAACCACAGTCTATTACCACCAGGTCACCAATAAAACACCACCAGACTCCTACAGGGTACCTGTAGACCAGGTAGAGGTCACAATTTCAACCATTAGGAGCATTTCAAATCAAATCAAATCAAATTTTATTTGTCACATACACATACATACAGAGTATGACATGCAGTGAAATGCGTTTTGCATCAATTTTATAGTGTTTCATCGTCTCTTAGGAAAACACAAAGTCTGAACAAGCAGCAAAACAAGCAACAGTATGGAATTTAATATTTCCTTTGTTGATGTGTATTTGAGAAGCCTAATAAACACAAATAAACCTATTTCCTTTGTAGTAGTTTTTTCAGTTATTACATATTTAAAAGCTCATCCTCCAAACTGTCCATAGGTTAGTTCAGGTACTTATGCAACCATGCATAAGCAAGACTAAATAAAACACCTACTCCCTCTTCATTCTTCCTAGATTTTTCAGTATATAGCCAATAGACTGACCAATGGATGACATCATTGGTTAGCTCATCGTGAACAAACCACGCTGTCATGACCACATCTATTCAAACTCAATCAATTTAACCTTTGTGTGTTAGATGCATTGATGTAAGCAGTCCCTGTTATGCGGGTGATGTCTCTGTGTAGCTCTGAGTGGTGAGAGCACTAGAGTGTAGAGTGTGTTTGTAGTGTGCATGTGTAGTGTGCTTGCCATTCACCTTTTTCAGTCCTTCAGTAACTGATTTTACATTCAAAGCCATACACTGGCTTTTCAAATGCAAACAAGCTTTATTGCTTGATTATTCGATGTAGTATAGAACTCTGAGTCTTGTGTGTGTGTGTATATATGTGTGTGTGTGTGTGTAGGAAGTTGATGGGTGCTATTTTGTTCCACTCGACAGTAAACTGTCAAACGGTCCTGTTACACTGACTGGCTGCATTGTCCTGATCAGCTTCAAAGTCTACTGCTGTCAACACACCATCAAGCCTCAAGATCATCTAACAGCTAACAATAAGATGTTACACAGCTAAAGTAAACTGCAAATTTCCATTTATTTGTTTGTGTGTGTGTGTGTGTGTGTGTGTGAGGTCTATATTAAGCTTGTCATATCTAAGACTAAATTTATCACGTTTTCAATCTCACTTCCAGTGGAGGTGTGAAAATTAGAGTTTAAAATAAAATGTAGCATATGGATCAAATTAACACTTGCTAAAAGGCACATTATGCACTTATCCAGCATCATGAAATATTCATTGTGTAAATTAATAGGAAAACATTTCCCATAATGTCAGAGTTAGAATCAAGTTTATTTTATATCAAGTGTAGCTTTTCATTTTTGATTCAGACTTTTTTATACATTAATTTGGGATTATAGAAGGAAGCATTTAGACACACATTACATCTTAGAGCAAGAAGAAACCAAAACTTAAAGCAAGAATAATTCTTTAGCAGAAGGTGGTTGTTTAAATACGGTTCCTTTATTCTAAACCTGTTGAAGTCTTGTGAGATACACATCGGAAAAATGTGGGATACACATTAGCAAATAAATAACTTAGATCATCTACACAAAGATCACCAGTTAGTGTATGACTGTTTGTAGTGTATGATCACCGGTTAGTGTTTTTGTGACCTTGATGTGTAAAAATATCCCAGCGTTCCCTGTAACCTGCACTCAAAGCTGTGCTATTGCTGTTGAAATATGCATTGGTGCAGGCAGAGAAAGGAGTGTCTGCAAAATTACTTAGCTCAAAGCTATGAATTAATAAGTAATGTGTTTCTAAAGTGTATACCAACATCACAGAGGGAAAACTGAAGGGAAAAATCATTTCCTGCCCAAGTCCAGAGACAGATTTGACATCTAATGAATGAAGACATATTGTTGGTAACTATCTATACTTACTCGGTATTTCCTTTAGAAGTAGATTAAAAAAGACTAAATAAAAATTAAAGATAACAGATGAGAGACATCAGCTGCTTCAGGTGAACAGGGAGGATCTTTATTATGGGTGCAGTGCTGATTTCAGACACAAGAGGGGCTGATTTCACGTTTATTTAGAAAAATAAACTGCTAATTTATCTGGAAGTATATAGCAATTATAGAGTGAAGTATATACCTCCTAAATAATAATAATAATAATAATAATAATAATAATAATAATAATAATAATAAAAATAATAACAATTATTATAATAATAATAATAATAATAATAATAACAATTATTATTATTATTATTATTGTTATTATTATTATTATTATTATTATTGTTATTATTATTATTATTGTTGTTGTTTTCTACTTATTATTATTATTATTATTATTATTATTATTATTATTATTATTATAAAATACTACTTGTATTATTATTATTGCTAGATGTTAATATTAAAATGGTATAAAAAAATGCATAATAAATCAATTTAACTATTCATTTTTAAAAAGCCGTAAATAATAATTCATATTACAGCATAAAAGGTAAATGTCAATGATTTTCAAAATTTTAAAATGTGGCACAAACAAAATTTGTTATTTTAATGTGAGTTGTTAACAGCCCCCCCCCCAACACACACACACATTTTTTATATAATTATTATATAATATGCTACACATAATGTAACACAATTAGCAATACATTTTACATTACACAGGATGTTACACAGGATGTTTGATATGATTTGTGGTATATTAACTCCATCTGCTGTATAAATCCTAAAACGCTCTAGACATCACTGAGATTTATCATGATATTTCCGGATGCATATTAATGGTTAACTACAAATCCAGAGTGAGAACTGTTTCACCTAATAGCAATCCAGGCCTGGGTATGCCAACATTTAGTTCAGAATAATGCCACAACCTCCAGAGGTAATAGAGATATGGAATGCTGTAACTTGCTTTATGGTGTTTGTGTGTTGTGTTTCTGAGAGAACAGAAAAACTCAGAAAGCAAAGAGGAAGACGAGATGGATGAAGGTGACTGTGATGATGGCGCTTTGTGCTTTTGCAAGAGTAAAGGCTTGATATCACCTCATACTTCAGTGCCCCTGAGGAAGTGCACAGCCAGATACTGAGCAGACAAAACTTTCACTGTTTTCTATGAAGAGGCATTCATTTCTTTCGTATATCGAATATTTATTATTTGCAACTAAAAGAGAAAACTGGAACATGTTTTCAGGATGTTCACCTGAACTATAAATGTGTTGTTTATCAGTTTATTAATATAAATACTACAAAGTGTCCGTCACTTGTTAGACTGGCAAATTGATAGGTGTTAGAAGAATAAAAGACTTCAGTACATATTCATAGAAAATAATGATTTAGAGTGCTAGCAGTACACTGCTTTTTGATTGTTATCTTATAACAGCATGTCATGAAGAGTTTTATTCCTTACATAATACATAGTCACACACACACACACACACACACACACACACACACACCCACACACACTCAGGTACTAACAGTAACCTTCATAGCTCTTCTAAAATTGATATTAATGCTTCTCTACTCTTTTTATGAAAAAAAAAAAATGCCCTGCTGTTTGTTCTTTTTCCTTTTCCAGTCCTTAATCAGGTCTCAATTCCAAGTTGCAGAAAATCTCTTACTCAAAAGTATTTGCTCCTCCTTGACTTGGCTCCCTGAACAGCGATTAAATAAAATGTCATATGAAGGACATAACGCGTGCACTGTTGCATATTTATCCATTCTGTCCTTATTGAAAGCAATTGAGGCTACATATAAACCTTAAAACATCTTATTTGGACTATACTTACTTCACATTAGACTCCAGCAACTTTTATACTATGATTATATCATAATAATATATAGTAACATATACTAATAATGTTCAACAATATACTTGTTAAGCTGTAGAATGAAGTTAGACTGTGAGTGAGTGTTTCCCCATCATCTCTAACACATTTTAAAGTGGGTTGTGGATGAAAACAAGGTTGCTTTTTGCATTAAAGTCACTGATTATTATGGTGCAGGACCCTATTGATTTTTCCCCACATGATGTAAGTATATATTTCATGCAATGTAACTGTCCATACAAAGTACTAGTGTAAATAAAAAATGAAATGATGACGTAAACATGACGGTGTTTCAAGTGTCCACACGTCCTTAGTCACTGGCCAATAATGCAGACGATGAATAAGCAAAAAAAAAAAAGAGATGGAAAATACCTTCCAGAAGTCTGTGAGGTTGTGTAGAGAGGTGTGGCGTAAGTCGAGGATGATGATGCAGTGTAGTTTGCTGCTCCAGTAGCTCTTCTCTTCTCTTCCTGAGGAGCCTGTATGCAAGAGCGCAGAGCCGAACGTACCCCTACAATAGAACATGTACGTTAGGACGCACACTGATCGACGCTTTAACCTGGAGGACACACAGCGGGTCTGATGGTTGTGCTGGTTATGTCAGCTACGTACTAGAAAAATCAGTTTGGTTAAAGTAGTTATTTATCTGTGATGAGTGATTTTGCAGTTTGGTGCATGAGCTTAAAATATCAATAGAAGGTATGTGTGAACCACAAAGGTGTGTGTGTTTGTGTGTGAATGAGAGACGATCATGTTTATGCTGTGTGTGTGTGTGTGTGTGTGTGTGTGTGTGTGTGTGTGTGTGTGTAAATGAGAGGCAGCCAAGTTTATGCTCTGAGTGTGTGTGTGTGTGTGTGTGTGTGTGTGTGTGTGTGTGTGTGTGTGTAAATGAGAGGCGACCAAGTTTATGCTCTGTGTGTGTGTGTGTTTGTGTGTGTGTGAATGAGAGATGGCCATGTTTATGTCTGTGTGGGTGTCTGTAAATGAAAGACGACCGTGTTTATGCTGTGTGTGTGTGTGTGTGTGTGTGTGTGTGTGTGTGTGTGTCTGTAAATGAAAGATGACCGTGTTAATGCTGTGTGTGCATGGGTGTGTGTGTAAGAATGTAAAATAATGTTGAAAATGAAATATTCATACAAAAAAATTCTCAAAATAACAATATCAAGTAAGGAATAAAACCCTTCAGACAGTTTTGTTATAGGAAAATAATCAGTGACAGAGTGGTGCGGTGTGGCATGAGTTACTGTTACAAATCCAGAGTTGATCATTTTCCTATAGCAGCATGTCCAAAAGTGTTTTATTCCTATAATACCACAGCAATTTGTCAATTATTTTGTTAATTAAAGTGATTTTCAATGTTGCGACACAGCTATAAAAGAGTAGTGCACTCACCAAACTTTTATTCATCATTCATGAAATAAATAAATATATAAAGAAACAAATAAATACATAAACAAATAAACAAACAAACAAATAAATATGATAATAATAATAATAATAATACTTATTATTATTATTATTATTATTATTATTATTATTATATAAATGTAGCATATCATGGTACAGAGAAAACGGAGAGCAGTCTGTCCTGAAGACTCTTTTGTAGAGAAGAATGTATTGATTTTTACAAAGTGCTGACACCTGAGACTTCTTCCATAAATGTTACATGCTAAATGTCTCCTTACAGGAAACTTACAGGAAGTTTTTAGTCCATTTTTATTAGCCTTAGACTATGTGAAGGTTGCTTTTGAAACAGCAATGTGTTAAAACAACAAACTATGATTTGTCGTCGTAAAACTATTGTCAGAGACGATTAAAATATGACTTGACCCTTTCTGACCAATCAGATTCAAGCATTCAACAGCATATGATGTACTGTACTGTAAAGCTGGGTCCGAAGCAGTGCAGAATCACAGACACTTACAAAACACAGACACTTACAGACAGTTAGAGTTTAGACAGCTTTTCAAGATGCCGTTCAATATGTAAACCATTCACAATATTTTTTCTCCTGAATAAGAAGCACATACTTGCTGAACAAAGACAAGGCCATAACATTTTACAAGTAAACCAGTGCGACACAATGGATCCTGAGGAGGTTGACGTTAACATTTACTTGATGTTTTTCTTAGAATTAGCAAAGGATTTAGCTGAGTTGTTGAGAGGTAAATCCTGCCATAGGCACTCAAAGAACCTATAAACACAAAACACACTGCTGCATCGTTCTAGTCTCTGAAATCATTCCCAAAATAAAGGTGGTATGAAAACGTGACTGTGCAGAAGTTGTTCAGTCAGTGTTGAGACTTACATTCAGTCTGAGATCTTAAATAACTGAGAGTGAATATGATTTAGGTGATTTTCACAAACATCAAAAAAAACGATGTTTTTGTGTGTAATATTTGTTTTCATTTTCACTAAGAGTTCGGATATATTTTATTCCAACTAAATACATTATGATTTTATTTATTTATTAACTTTAATTGACATCGTGTACACAGTTTTTTTGAGTGTAACAACTATAAAAAAATCCACTAGTTAGTCTATGATCCTGCTTGAAGTACTAACTCGTATACACCGTGTACTGTTTCACCACTGAGTGAGACGAACAATACGTTTTTTTTAGCTTACATACACCACCGTTATTTATCTGTAACAAAGGTGTGATAGTCATTCATTATATTTACCTCCTCAGTGAACTGTACTGTCAGTTTTATAGAATTATCAAACTTATCTTTATGTTTGTTAATCTAAAGAAAATACTAATACTGTATATAGCTATACAGTATAACTCATTTAAGTAAATAGTCGCTACTTTGCTATTTATACTTTGAGCAGCCATGTTGATTTAATGCCACTTGCTGAACTCCGGGTTGAGGAGACCTTCCTGAGTTTCCAAATTGAGGAGGAATTTTACCGATTTTTCTTTTGATACAAGCTCTAGTTGAATTCAGCACAAGTGCACACACAATTGTTGACACTCTGACACACAAAGACAAATATACTGTAGCCAATTCACTTTCTGTAGTTTGGGGAGGTGGGAAGAAACCTGAGAATCCAGTAGAAACCCATGTTTACACAGGGAGAACATGTGAGTCATAAGAGTAAATAATTTACATCACCATTATGACACGTAGCTAAACTTGATCACATGACTCATGACATGAGCCCACAGCAGAAGCAGAACCAAAAAAGATCATTTTTTGCTCCCAATGAGGAAATGAATCTCAATTACAATAGCATTAATCGGTGTAATAGATTTTATTGCCTGATCCTATATGTATTGTTAAATAATCTTTTTCTTTATACCTAGAAATGTCCTGTTTTCTGATTTAAAAGCATCAATTATTGATGCATCCTGTGTTAATCTATAGACATGATGGAAATCGCTTCTTAGGAGTACGACAATACAATAATAGCTTAGAATTCGTGGTCTTTCTGCCTATTTGCCCTTAATGTCACAACTAAGTCTCCCGTTGTGCTCAGCATGAGTGAGTCTCTATGGAATCGCAGGGTCCCTGGGCTTTAGCACGCTGACATAGTGTGACATGAGTAATGGAGGCTGGAGGAACAGTCACTCAGAGCTGGCCAGAGGCAAAGCGGCAAAGCCGTCCCGACTCTCGTTAGTCAACCCACGGTGTCCTTCATCAGTCCAACGCCTAACGAGCAATCCACAGGCAGAGCCGATCCACACAGCCAGCCTTCATACACACCCAAAGAGATATTGACATACGCTTATACGGATCACATCATAAACAAACATCCCTAAACCTACATTGGTATTGACTGTTAATCTGAGGAGTACCACAAGGACAAAACATGACACACTACTGTGCCATTCATGCTCGAAAGTATGTCATCACAGCCTGAGGAAAGAGAGGAGACGATGCACTCTCCTTCATCACACACATATAACTGACAGCAAGTAGATGGCAAGGACACATGACAAATTGGTGTGTCAATAGCGTTGAACAATTTGTGTCCTCTACTACAGTATCCTGCTTTTCCGTGCACTTCCTCTTACAAACCTGACGCTAATATCCACTCCTACAAACTGAGTGCATTAGCAAGCTAAATTTAAACAAAAGAGCACATGTGAAGCACCCAGACCACTCTGCACGCGATAATAAAGCGGAGGAGGGAGCATAAACAAAGGCCACGGGCGGCATCGCCTTAGCTGGGGGAATCAGGAGCTGATCCGAGCCTCAGACAGCCGTTAGCGTAAGCTGTACAGATGCGAAGAGAGACAAGAGGGTAATAATGTGTAGTGACAGGGACAGGGTGGGGGTGGGGGATTAGTTTCTGATAACTGTTTGAGAGAGACCGGTTGTACAAGTCCACACGAGACAAACAGCTGAAAGGCAGGGAGTCACTTCATCATCCTTGTACACATATAATTTCAATTTAATTATCTGTCATTTTCACGAGTGTGCATCAAGCACACAGTCTGGCTGCTAAAGACAAAGGGACAGCAAGAGAGATGAATAAGCCACAAAACACTCGTGTTTAAACTCACCACAGGGATCATATGATGCTGTATGATCTCTCACATGAATAAATAAATTAATGTCTACATGCACAACATACATTAGCAAGTGAGTAGTCATGTGTAGTCATGTTTAGATGTTTTGCCTGATAAATAACACTAGTTTAGTGCAGTTACTGCAGTGTCACCAGCATTACCAAAGCCATTCATGAGCGAGAGCCAAGAGAGCAATTTTGGCCACACTCTCTGGGTGGGAAGGATGGCATTTTCTCTCCTTCCTCTCATTCACGGTGTCACTAGCCAATATGGGCATCTGTGAGCTAAATTATACAGATACTGCTTTCCACTGAATATGTTTCACTCGAAGACTGTATAAATGAGCAGACAACATGGTGCCATTTACTTACATTGTGAGGTTTTGAAGTCTTTTTTGGAAATCTTGTGATATTTAGAGCCAGATTTTAAGCATTACAGACCATATTCGTGATGGACACAGGTTTGGTAATGCTTTATTGCACTTAGCTAATAAGACCTAGGGTAATCATGTGTCATCGATTTCCTACAGTTCAGACCAGAATATATCAATTAACTACATAAAATATATTTTTATAATTACATTTGTTTGGGAGAATTGATTGCTTGGAGAAAAAATAGTCAAATGGTAATAATCCAATCTTTTAGTTAAGAGAATATACAAAATTTCTAGGATTAACATATAATGTTCTAGGTTATTATATGAGGCAAGTGTTATTACATCATAACATATAAGAGTCAATCAGGTCCCATTATGCTAATGTTGGATATGTATATTATTACACATAATAATATGTTTATCAAAATGACAGATTGAATATGTTCAAGTTTGCGTTACAGAACCCGTAGCCTCTGTATATTTTCTGCAAAAGAATCATATTTAATTAATTTATTAATTTTATACGTAGGTGCGTGACAATCCAGATCAGGTGGAGATTTTCATTGCTCATTTCACAAAGAACAGTTTTAATGATTCTTAACAGATGATCAGTAGTAAGCAGAAATCATTAGCTAGACCTTTATAATGAATATATTAATTGTCACTTTTTGGTTGAACATTACACAAAAAAACCTCCTTTTTTACTGATTTATAAAAACAGATCCACAACACAAATGAAATGTTATGTCAGATATTGTGTTATGAAAAGCTGGGAAAAGATTTCCATACAAAAAGTTCCAAGCATTATTTCACAAACCATTTGGGCTAGATATACTGTACACATATGGATGTAACGTACAATATGTTTTTACAGTTCTTTTGTCCTTCTCAGGTGCTTTCACAGGTTTAAAGGCAGGAGAAGTGGGGTGTCAAGAACTGTGGAGAGGATTCCCACAGCATAGATCCATCCCTGTTCACAGGAGGGTGTGAATCTGTGCGAATGTGTGGATATGTGTGAATGTCTGTGCAGGAAATACAGTCTAAATGAAAAGCTCATGACATAAATCTGCAGAGATCCTGTGTGTAAAGATTGCATGAGACAAGGGTTTGAGCTAGCAGTAAGTATATATCATTTGTTTTGTTAACTGTAGAGTTCCACAAGGTTTAAAGATCACTTCTGTTCTTTCTTTACATGCTGCCTCCAGAAAATGACTAATTTTTTTCAAAAAACTCAATTGATATTTCTATGTAGATTTCTAGGGGCACGGTGGCTTAGTAGTTAGCACGTTCGCCTCACACCTCCAGGGTCGGGGTTCGATTCCCGCCTCCACCTTGTGTGTGTGGAGTTTGCATGTTCTCCCCGTGCCTCGGGGGTTTCCTCTGGGTACTCCGGTTTCCTCCCCCGGTCCAAAGACATGCATGGTAGGTTGATTGGCATCTCTGGAAAATTGTCCCTAGTGTATGAGAGTGTGTGTGTGCGCCCTGCGATGGTTTGGCACTCTGTCCAGGGTGTATCCTGCCTTGGTGCCCGATGATGCCTGAGATAGGCACAGGCTCCCCGTGACCCGAGGTAGTTCGGATAAGTGGTAGAAGATGAATGTAGATTTCTACATATGTTTTTTAGCCCAATTATGATTAAACAGCATTTTAATGCTAGCATTGGGGATGAAATCTCAGAAGAAAATGATTCAAAAGAAATTAGCTCATTTTTTTATCCTACACAGGGTCACAGGGAACCTAGAGCCTATCTCTGGGGACTGGGTGCACAAGGCTTGGACATTCTGGATGGGGAATGAGCCCATTGCTGAATACAATCACATACACTATGGATAATTTAGAGATGCCAGTCAGTCTACAGTGTATGTCTTTTGACTAGGGGAGGAAACTGAAGTATTTGGAGGAAAACCCCCAAACAATGGGTGGAGACATTAATCAAACCACCAAACTCTAGAGGTAAAAGTGGCAAAGTCTCTGCCTCCCACACAACTTCTGGGTCTTCTTGTCTTGTTTATAAAAGTCACATGTATGAAACCTCATGAATATAAAAAACAACCAACCATCAATCAGTTCAATACCAAAATACTAATACAGTCCTTGTCTTAAAATGGTTGTCAAAAAAAGAAAAGAGTTTATAGCATCAAGTCATGAGTAGGCTAATAAATGTCGAATTATCCAGCCAGCGCTGTCATAAACTTTTTTTTTTGTAGTGCTATTAGTTACCCCATGATTTAACAGTCTGACTGCTAGCAAACTATCAACTATAACTAGCTAACTATCATAACAACCTCAACATTCTGCAATGAAAGAAATGTTTTAACATTTTAACAAAATGTGTAAATGTTATTACATATCCATCCTTACAAAACTTTGCCTGGCACCACATTTTTTTATTTATTTTTTCTTCAGGACTTCGCTCTGCACCTGTTCCTGTTTTCCCGTGGAGGACGCCACCTTACTTATTGTCCGTGGGGATGTTGCAGGCCTGTACATTTTGCCTTTTTTTATCCTCCTTCCCTCCCTTTGAGGACATGGGTCATCTCGCGGTTTGCCTGGGTTGTCGCTCGGCCTTTTCTGATTGGCTGCGGACGTCTCTCAGCCCTTCTGATTGGCTGCAGACGTCTCTCGGCCCTTCTGATTGGCTGCGGACGTCTCTCAGCCCTTCTGATTGGCTGCGGACGTCTCTCGGCCCTTCTGATTGGCTGCGGACGTCGCTCAGCCCTTCTGATTGGCTGCGGACATCTCTCGGCCCTTCTGCTCAGCTGTGGATGTCGCACTGCACTTCTGCTCCTTTGTGGACGTCGATCGGCCCTTCTGCTTGGCTGTGTAGGTTGCTCGTCCCCCTCTGACTATGCCGCCATGTGCTTTGCTCCCCCCACCTGCCTTTCCGTGTATGCCTTGATCCCCCACCTGCCTTGCTGTGTGCCTCGCTCCCCCCACCTGCCTCACTGTGTGCCTCGCTCCCCCCAATTGCCTTGCCATGTGCCTCACTCTCCCCACCTGCCTTGCCATGTGCCTCGCTCCTCCTTGATTCTACCTTGGATCGTTTCTTGTTCGGACTTTTGGGCGTATTTCTGGCTTGCCGCGCCTTGAGCCGCGCCTTGAGCCGCGCCTTGAGCCGCGCCTTGAGCCGCGCCTTGAGCCGCACCTTGAGCCGCGCCTTGAGCGGCGCCTTGAGCCGCGCCTTGAGCCGCGCCTTGAGCCGCGCCTTTTTTCTGTTTGGACATTAGGAAGACATTCTTTGTTTTTCTGTGCCATGTGTCTTTGTTTTTTATATCATGTGTGTTAGCCCTGACCTTTCCTTATCTGTTCCCGCATCTGCACAACTGTTCCTTGTGCTTCAATGATTGTCACCCCTATTTATACCGGTTGTCTTGCATCTGTTTTTTGCTGAGTCCTTGAGTTTCTGTTTCTGTGTTCCTGTTTCTGTGTTCTTGTGTTTTGTGGTTCCAGTTTCCTAATGTTGCTAGCCCTTTGTTATTTCTTTCCCAATTAACCCCTTTTTATGTTATCACTGCACTTGGTCCAATAATTTTATCTGTTAAGACACCCACCTTCCCTGACACAGTCTGAAGGATGTGTTTAAAAATGTTATTGGAATAAAACAAGCTAACTTGTTAACAAGCTTGCTAAGACAGTTTCTACACTTGTATACACTAGTAATAAAAGCTTCTCTCATGTCATTAGTTTTATGATGTGGCATTTGCCAGACCATCATACTTTCAGATCTGATTCCTGGGATCCGACCCAATCAGTGGAGACGATTGTCAGGACCGCTTTGCATGTGGAAGTAAGATACAAAATCTGTGGGAAATGTCACACCTGTAAAAATCACAGCTTTAATGCAGCACTGTGTTGTAATTGTTGGGAAAGATGTGACATGGCTTACTATGTAGTTAAGTATATACTACTTCCACTACTACTACTACTACTACTACTACTACTACTACTACTACTAATAATAATAATAATAATAATAATAATAATAATAATAATAAAACATTTACCATTATATATTGACCAGCAAGAGGAAGAGAATCAAGGTAAAGAGCAATACTTTTTCTCTGCACTAGTAATACAATGTGACTAATAAAAAGAAATGCATAATAATTCCAAATGCAATCTAATTTCCATCACAAATACTAGCATTTAACATCATTTACATTACAGAGACTCAGTTAGAACAGCTTTAAAAAGTTTAAAAGGTGATATGTGGCTGGATACAAATGTGCTGCAGAGGTCAGTACATGAAGGTCAGATGATCATCCTTGATTCTGTCTATAAAGGAAGAGGTCTGGGAAGCTGCTGAGGAAGTGGAATAGTGCTGGGACTCAGCAGTCCTCTCTCCCTATCCGAAAATGCAGCTGTGAATATCCCGTCTGACTTCCCCTGCGCCCTTCCTTAGGCACTTCGGACACATTGCTCAGCACAGGTCAGTGTTTCTGCCGTTCTAACACACCTGATTCAACTCAGCAGTTAATACACAAGCCGGATCAGGTGTGACGGAGCACGTTAAGGAGTGCACTGTGGCGTTCTGTTGACTCACACTGACAAAAACATAAAGTTGCAGTGATGCTAGCTCAAATCTAGCACAACCTGATATGACTAAAATGTGCTGCACTCCAATCCTCAGGAACAATGTTGTACATCCCTGTGCTATTTCTGTTCCACATTTCAAAAGCGTGTTTATTTGATGACATTGGAGGAATGGGTGGTGTTAGAGTATAGGTTTTTTTTAATTAAAACCATATACAACATTTAAATATATAATAAAATATATAAATTTTTCAATCAGTAGTGATGACATAGAGAGTAAATTGAAATTACGATTTTATATATTTTAGAATATCCTAGACAGTCATCACATACCGCATGACATTCCAATTCAAATTCGACTAAGAAGTGTAAAAATCTAAGTGTAAAAATCTAATCTTTTAGGAAATAGAATATACTAGAGTTAGGAATTTTCATATGAGGCACTTGTTATGACATCAGAAATTATAAGAGCCAATCAGGCCCTATTATGCAACAGCAAGATATACAACTTAATAAAGCATGTCTAAAGTCTTTCTTACCTGCGGTACAGAACCTGTGGCCTGTTTATCTGGCCTACGAGTGTCTAGACAATGATGTCTAGATTGTCTAGACAATGACAGTGTAGATCAAGTGTAGATATTCATGGAACAGTTTTAGCAATTCTCAACACACGATCATTAGCAAACTGAAATCAATCAACACACCTTTATTTTACTTAGTGGCTTTTGCAAACTTTCCTAGCTAGCTAATTTCAATAGCTTAGCTCTTACTGATTAATCTGTTTAGGCACAAGGCAGTTCAAGTTGTCAATATTCACATATTTAAAATGGTGCATAGTATAAAATAAGATAGTAATTTATACTTATTTACTATAAGGAAAGTGGGCTAGACTGTGTCTTTGGATTGTGTCTTTTTCACAGAATCAGGATTGCTTCATGATTGATTTTTTTTCCCCCCAAGAGCTATGGTGGTATTTGTAGTATTTAAAACAATTCCATAATTTCCAGTTCAATGAACAAGGAGATCACCTTGAATTCTATACAAACACAATCCCACTGAATGCTATATTTTGTCAGGGAAATATAATCTTGAGTTTGAAGGAGAGTTTTAGTTTCTAGTTTAGTCCATACGGTTCCCACTGAATAAACAGCCAGCAGCGATCACACTGCAGTGATTTAGAGGAGTGTAATTACAGGTTTTGTGGCTGCGCTGCATGGACTTCCTGTCCCCCGTCCATCTGTCTGCTGTTAATTACCTTTTCTCTCTGGAGAGAGAGGGAGAGATAGGGAGATTGAAAGAGCGCCTGGTATAATCAGCCTAACTGATGTGACTGATCAAACTGATACTAATATGATTGCAGCTGTTTGTCATGTCCATGTTTCCTCTGAACTTGTAGCTCATTAATGAGGTTTTAATTACAGTGAAGCAGAATGGCACTTTAGCGCACTGCATTAGAGTTTAAGTGGCAATGGGGAACTGCAGAAGGTTTGGAAAACGACTGAGGAAAGACAGGATGAGAAACAGAGCAGAAGAGACAGATGTAGGAAGGAAGATTGAGGGAGAGAGGGGAAGGAAGACAGGAACAGCGGACATACAAAGATGGTCATATCTCACATTCACCTTCACATCCTATCACAGACCTCGTAGTCCACAGCAGGTTTTAAAAATAGTGGAAGCAGCAGATTAAAGGCAGGGGTCATGGGGTCAGATCCCTCCAGCTCCATCACTGCCAGATGCTCAGAGAGGAAGCAAGGACAGGGGAACTGGCAGTCTGACACAGTTTAGAAATCATGAACAGTCAAAAAAGCACCATGGGCACTTCAGGACATGCTAATAGAATTCTAATGTAAATCTGTGAGTAAAGAGTTAAGACATAAATGATAACAGAAGGCCAAGGGCAGTTGATGGAAAGTAAATTTGAACATTGCACTTTACTATTACTAAATATAACTCATCTGCATGTTAATACATCACTTTCCATTCTGTACTGTTTGCACATTCTGTACTTCTACTGCATATAATGTGTAAACATATTGCACATAAAATTCTATTACCGTTTTTTGTATTATTATTTCTATTTCTTTCTTAAAATTATTATTTAGAACAAGGTACATAAAAAGCATTCAGTGACATCTTCACATTTTCTTCCCAAACTGAAGGTCCCATATGCCAGGGAAGAAGTAAATAAATAAATAAAAATAAATAAACAATAAAAAAGAATTTTTTAATTTTATTTATTTTTTTTTTTTTTTTTTTTTTTTTTTTTTTTAAGAGGTGGGGGTTCTGGGTTGTACCCTGAGAAAGTGTTTTTTTTTTCCAGTTTTCAGAAACATCATTAAATCATTACGCCACAATGACAGTTGGAACTATTTATTTTAATCTTAGTTCTTAAATGTAGTTTATTTATATCCACAGTATAAGGAGGAGTGTTGAAGTTCACTGCAAGTTGTATACCGTATATAATAGCGTACATTATAAACAAAAAAATCTTGATTCTTGAATTTAGATATGCTTTTTTTTCTTTAGAGTGTAAATAACTGTTTTTCATTCATTCATCTTCAGTTAGCACTTCATCCTACTTTATCCATTCTGATATACACTCTAGATCAAGGGGGTCCAATCTTATCCACAAAGGGCCAGTGTGGGTGCAGGTTTTAATCAGTTGTTCTTGGCTTTTAGTAGACTCTGGTGTGGCTTCTGCTTGGTTTGAATGAAAACCTGCAACATACCGGCCCTTTCTGGATAAGATTGGACACCACTGCCCTAGATGGTACACAACGCACAACTTTCACACACAGGGGCAAGTTAGCATAGTCAGTCCACCTCCCAGCATGTTTTGTGCTAATGTGAGAGAAAAGCAGAGAAAATGTCAGAAACCAGTTCAGACATTGGGAGGACATGAGAAACTGCTCACAGACCCTCACACCCTCTGCACAAGCATGAAAACCAGGTTCAACACAGTTAGGTTACATGGATTTCAGCATGTAGACACTGCACAGTCATATTATATGAACTAAACAGCTAAATGTCCTACTCCTGCAAGCCTGACTGGTAGATTTCATCATTTAACAACTTTTCCTGAAATAAGACATGTAGCTGACATTGCAGAAAAACAATTACAGACTTCTGTGCTACATGATAACGAAACTAACAGGGTTGTACAGTAGGTGGTGTCTGACATTTGCTACAAATTGGACCATACAAAACTTTGAATTACAGGTTGCCACAAACTTTCCAAACTTTTTTTGTTGCTATTTCAATCCAGCGACTAGATCTTGCAATAAAAATGTCAGTGTTGTGATGTTTAGAATTTTCTTTAACTGTTTCCACATCAGGTTGTTAAAAATGTGTACACACTGCGGCTTTGATTTACTAAGATCCTAAATAACTAGCGTCATTTAGGATGAGATATATTTCTTATGAGATATGAGATTATTGTTGTGGGTAGAAACGATATGTGAACTAAAAATAAACACATACTGTATAGGCTATATATAGAAGTACTGTAGGCCAATTTTTGACTAGGTGAGATAAAACTAAGTCTCAAAAAATGTAAACAGAAAATATAACAATATAAAATATAGACACAAAACAATATAAACAGAAAATATTTGAAATGTCTTATAGTATATTTTATTGCTGGTGCTAGTGGAAGTGAAATTGTGTGGTGAATAACGGATGTGAAACCAAATGTTTAAAAAAATAATATCATCAAACCAGCTTGTAGGTTCATGTGGGTTTGATCAAGTTAGCATGTTTTTTCACACACAATTCATGATAAGGATTAAACCAGAGTGCATATAGTCTCATGTAGCCAAACCTTCAGACTTCCAGCAGAATGTCTGGACTTCATAGCAGCTTTTATCGGCTAAGGAACATCCAAAAGGGCATCTGACTGACATGTAAAGTAGCCAATCACAGTTTGTTTTGTTCACTGTCATGTTTAGGGACGTAAAAAAAAACACATACAAAAACACTCTGTATTGTTCATTTAACAAAGTTGTGATTGAAATTAAAGAGTCTATACCGTGAACTACATGGTGTAGCAACAAAACAGGTGAGGAACAGACTGCAAAGCACAGTAAAAGCAGCAGAAAAAATAATTGGTGCCCCCCTGCCCACTCCACAGAACCTGTATGATACAAGAACCAGAAACTGGGCAGGAAAAATCACTACACACCCTTCACACCTGGACACAACCTCATTCAGTTCCTCCCTTCTCTCAGGCTATAAAGATCTTTGCTTACCAAAACTGCCAGACACAGGAACAGTTTTTTCCCCAGACAATCATCCTGATTAACAACTCACCATAATTATATTCCCTGCTTCATACATATAAGTACTGCATTATCAGAACTGTCAGTATGTTTCACACACTATTGCTGCTGTATATTGTAGAAAAGCATAATATTGCACAATATTGTTATTTGCACTACAGTGCACTTCTCACACTTTATGTACATAACTGATCAGACATATTCTGTATTCATATTTAATACTCATACTGTCTATTGTATCACATCTGCATTGTCTTGTATAATCTGTATTATATTGTACTTCTACTGTATAGTATAGTGTTATTTATGTCTGTACTTCTGACAGTCACAAAGAGCTGGAACCAAATTCCTTGTGTGTCAACACACTTGGCCAATAAACCTGATTCTGATTCAGATCATTTGAAAAATCCAACATTTAGCTGATACTCAAGCAATTATTGTCACGGGTATAAACACAATGGCTTTGTTCAGCCATGAGGGAAGCAAAGCATCATGATGGCTTTGTTTTCAGGCAGACCGTCAAAGATGCGACACACACATCTCTATACGCACCAGACGTTTAACAGTTTGAAGGTGTGACGAGACTAGAGTGCGTAGATTAGTGTACAATATACTGTACATCTCACAAATAATGCTGAGTGTTGTAATCCAGACTCAGTGGCCATGCAAAACAAAAAACAGCAATAAAATAACATGAAGGTTATAAAGGTGAGGAAAATATGGATTCGTTTAGCGAGCTCATACACATCTATGGTGATGCATTATTATTTCAGGCTCTAGTGCCTTTCTGAACTCAGGGATTTTCTCCTGACCTTGAATTGCTCAGTGAAACATTCATTATACTGATATAAAATCATTTTAAAAGTTTTTCAGGGTTGTTCATACACACACATGCCGATCAATTTTCATCCGTTTTTTAGGTCAAATCTCATGTCCTGAACCCGCTTGTCAATCTGCAGATATTGGATAGAATCACTAACTGAAATTCAACAAGTTCATCACTCTAACCACACAGTGCATTATAGCCGCACACGTTCTGGGCCTTAAATTGAGCTGTAAAGTTCTCACAAATGACAAATGACAGCAGCGTCACGCCGACATGATCGGTTACGCTAGGTCACCCCGGACACAAATCAATGTCGTAACTGTGGCGCAGACACCATTTACATTTTGCTGGAGTGTTGCAATTTTTCTATGCCTAAAAATACCATCTTGTGTGCTTGGGGACGTCAGTAAGACTTTAAATAATAATATGGATTTGGATGTGAAGGTTAAAGTGGCTTGTCTGGTTTAATGTATCAGAGTGTATTTTAAGACATCGTCTTCATTCACAATCAGATGTAGTGCTTTGCAGTGTCAGGCAGTTGATACTATATGACATTAGTTTAGGAAAACAAGAACAGAGAGAATAAAGTTTGTCTCAGACAGACATAGATTAAGCTTGGGTTAGAGCCAGATAATTAGATTTGCCGAGATGAAATGTAAAATATATAAAAAAAAATGCACAGTAGTTCAGTCAAACCCAGACACAATGTAATACAAAACAAATAAAATTGTACAAATTCCAGAAACAAACCTTATCCAGACATTTCAGATGAACGAGAAGCAGTTTTGTGCCAGGCTAGAACACTTAGACTTCCTGCTTAATCCCTAATTAAAAGTTTCCAGCTCTGTTTTGTATCCTTTAACAATGAATTAAACATATACTATTGTCACATTGGTGATGACATGACACGATTGAATGTGACCCAAGCACAGGGATAAAGACGATTCCTGGATTATTTGATGGGAACCGTACAGAGAAATTCATACAGGAATCTCGATGGAGACAACCTCCTTACACTTAACTCCACTCAACATGGAGCCATAGATCTGCATGTCCGAATGACCTAATCAATACAGGAGCAATCATCTGAAGAAGCAATTTGGTAACCCGGCCTGGACAGGCTGATTAAAAAAAGAAAGATGTCCCTGTATGTGTCTTTGTGGTGGTCATATTAAATGGTAGCGGATGAAGGAAACCACTCGTCTCTGCCCACACAGTACTATTTTGACTTTATCAACTCTACACACCACAACAATAGCACTCAGTAAAAGGTAAACACAGTAATTAGTGGCATTTCTAAAAAGGAAAGCCGGACAAGAAAGCCGGGATCAATGTTGTGGGACAAAACCATCAATTAAACCATCAGATATAATGACAGGTTTCATACTGTAGTGTGGCTGTGTTTCTGTTGTCAGAACGGCAAAGAAAATATAACTGGGAGGCCAGCGTTAATGTAATACTTGTCATAGCTTGCCATGTGCTCTAGTAAGGTCGTGAGAAACGCAACAAACAAACCATTCCCATAATCCCTAGTCAACATTCACATGCTGAATGTAATACCATCCCAATCCCAGCAATCAGCTGCTGATCATACAGGAGGACTGAAGAAAGCACATGGAATAGCAGTACCTTTTACCTTGGGTCTCTTACCATAAGGTCAAACAGAACAGCTAGAAAACAACAGGATACTGCTTTAAAGCTGCACTCACACCAGATATTTGCAAACTAATAATAATAAAAAAAGAATGGCCAAGATTTAGCAAGCTACAGCTAGAATAAGAAAATAATGGAGTACTGTTAGCTTAGCTGTTCTTCTTAGTAGAAAGAGGGATATAAAGGAGAAAACATAGAGGCAATTTAGTAAATAATCATCTTCCATGTAATTTAGTATTTTATTTATTAAGTACTGTTTCTTTAAATGTTTTCACTAGTTTAAGTTAAATGTTTATGTCAAAGCTTCTTGTAACAGCTGTAGACACTTTAATTCAAATACCATGTTTGAACAATACGTTAAGAAAGCTTTTTGTCTCTTTTGTGGACCGCAGCATCACTTCCTACAGTATGTAAAGTCCTGGGAGTTGAGAGCTTGCACATATAGTTCGCCAAGAATTCATACAATAAGAAGTCTAGATGAGCATTTCCAGGTGAACCAGCTTCAAGAACAACATACAGACATGTCCAGATGTAGTGCTTTTTTTTGTCTCAAGTAGAACTGTCTTAGGTCCAAGTGAAAAAAGTGAAGTGAAGTAGTGAAGTGAAGTTTCAAAGCAGATTGAAGTGTTATGTCTCTTTTCCGTCACCTGAATCAGTGTTCATCATTCCCTCTCTCCCTCTCTCTCTCTGCCTCTTTCTCACCCAGGACACATGCGGTGACATGAACCCACTGCTGCTTTCACATCAACACCAAATCACCTATGCTTGCCAAGACTTCCTTCAGCCCACCCGCAGACACACACATATAATCTATCTCATATGCATGCAAATTTACTAAAATAATCAGCAAAAAACTTCTAAAAGCAAGCAAGCCACCAGCATGACTTGTCTCAAACAAACTCCAAACACTAGAAAACACTGCGAGAGAGAGAGAGAGAGAGAGAGAGAGAGAGAGAGAGAGAGAGAGAGAGAGAGAGAGGAGAAGTTGCTCGTCTCCTCTCCGGTTGGAGGAGAGCAGAGCCACTACCTTGCCATCGGCCCAGCAGAAGCAGATGTTACCGGAGGAGCTGAGGATATCCGTGATGAAGCCTGAGATGCCCAGACGCATGGTGGATGACTCAGAGTGAGGCAGAGATGGAGAGAAAGAAGAGAGGAGAAGGAGGAGAGGTACAGGTCGCCTGGTGTTGTCAGAGTGCAGTGTGAGGCTGTGATGAAATTGGAGAGAGGGAGGAGAGTATGGGAGGAGAGAAGTGTAAGGGTGTGTGTGTGTGTGTGTAAGAGAGAGAGAGGATGGAAGGATAAAATGAGAAAGATGCTTCTTCAGCTATTTGCTATTGGACCTACACACACTCACACACAACAGGTGCAGCCAAAGACCTGGTTAACCTGCAGACACGCAAACACACACACACACACACACACAAACACACACACACACACACACTATTTATGATCATGAAAACACTCAACACGCTCTACAGGGCGTCTGCGTCTGTTTTCCTCAGCTTGTGGCATGTGAAGGAGACTTCTAGGACATACAGTGAGCATACACAAGACACTTTCACACTCTCATCCTCTCACCCTAACTCACACATCTAGCTGTGAACAAACCCCTCCGCTCCTGTCACCTCACCATTGATTATTCAGCATCTACATGGAATTGTTAATTGTATGCCTTTCATCCCTCTAGTGCTTCTCAGAAAGGGATGATTCTGCGACCCACTGTCCCAAATTGCATTCGCATTCACATTCATGTGTGTAAAGGACATTGAAACATAGGGACATTGTCCTTCACAACAACCTAATATAACAAGAAGAAATCCTTTAAAAACATTTGAGTCCCAGCCTACATCCATTACAGGTTATAAAAAATGGACAACATTCACTCAGTTCTGTTACCTAATAACATTCACCCTTATGGATTATTTGATTTTCAATTCAATTCAATGTCAGTGACATTTTCAATTCAATTCTATTCTATTTATTTGTATAGCGCTTTTGACAATCGTCATTGTCTCAAAGCAGCTTTACAGAAGCATGGAAACAATATAAAAATGTAGATAATAAAGTTTAAAATTAAGTTGTTTATTGTTAAACTGTTTATTTCTAATATTTATCCCTAAAATATCTCCCTGAGATGATATAAGGGACAAAAAACCTTGAGAGGAACCAGATTCAGAAAGTAATTTATCCTCATTTGCGTGACACTGGACAGTAAATAATGTAAAATGGAAATAATGTCCTTTCTACGGTTTATAATCGAGTGGAATCAAGAGCTCCTGTGGAACTAATAGTTCAGATTCATGCACTGAATTCATCCAGATGAGTCCATAAGTATTTGGACAGTGACAGTTCGGACAAAGCGATAATCCAACATCGTTACCACTAGGCCACCACATCCTACACCATACACCGCCACAGTAGATTTGAAATGAAGCAATAATTTGATGTGTTTTTGTCTCCTTAATTTGTCACTGAAAAACGAGCAAACATTCTACACCTGGCAACCACTTATCTGTCAGTTGTCCAAAACTGGGGGACTGTCTAAAAGAAAAGTGTTCCTAAACAGTTAATACAATATTTTTTGCTAAAGTTCTAGAATTATTATTAAAAGTTTACACTTTGTTTGCATCTTCATTACTTTATCTCGGATCTACTGTGGTGCTGTGCAGAGGCAAAACGACTACCATCATGACATCTGTAAAAAATAGAGACTATATTTCCGAGCTGCTTATCAATGTTCTGGAAAGGCAGGACTGTCTTGCATTCACTTTAAAATTTTGAAAGCTCAGGTTTCATTTCATCAAACCATTCCAACAGTGCTTCAGGATATTTCAGACCTGCACACGGTTTATTTTTCTGTGCCTCTGCCCTGACCAGTATATTGTTGCTGATAAGCTTCATGATTAATTTTATAGAAATGTTTGTGTTTAAAAATATTTATGGAATGTTATGAATTTTACATAGAGGGCATGGTGGCTTAGTGGTTAGCCCGTTCGCCTCACACCTGCAGGGTTGGAGGTTCGATTCCCGCCTCCACCTTGGGTGTGTGGAGTTTGCATGTTCTCCCCGTGCCTCGGGGGTTTCCTCCAGGTACTCTGGTTTCCTCCCCAGGTCCAAAGACATGCATGGTAGGTTGATTGGCATCTCTGGAAAATTGTCCGTAGTGTGTGTGTGTGCGCGCCCTGCGATGGGTTGGAACTCCGTCCAGGGTGTATCCTGCCTTGATACCCGATGACGCCTGAGATAGCCATGTGACCGGATAAGCGGTAGAAAATGAGTGAGTGAGTGAATTTTACATTGGATTTTTAACAACCAAAAAAAATTTATTCTGCTAAAATAAAATTGTTACGGTTCATTTAATATTTACATTTTCCAGACACCCTTATCCAGAGTGACTTACATTTTAATACAAATGAGCATTTGCCCAGCAGTGTCAGCTTGGTGGACGTAGGAATTGAACTCACAACCTTCCGATGGGTAGCCCAACACCTTAACTACTAGGCTACGACATCCCTAATGTTATCTGGTTTCCTCCCAACTCCCAGAAACACGGCACTAAGTTCTAGTGTGCCCATAAGAGAGAGTGTATTGTATGAACGTACTGTATGTATGGATGATGCCCTGAGACTGATTTGCATCCTACCCTGTGTTTGTTTAAAAATGATTAAGGGTAAATATACAGTATAGTCATAGTCAGATATTTTTCTCTGTGTGAAACGTACAGTATCAGCTAGTACAAAGTGTGAATCTGACAAAACACAACAAAACCATACACATAAAAACACAATTTTCTGGCAGTGATCAGCTCGTGTGACCTCATCAGTCTCAAGGTGATCTCATGGGTGTATTTTCGGAATGAAATACATGCAACTATTTCTATAAATAGTATAAGAGGCGTGAATGGAGCTCATTTCTCCTCTTTCAGCAGTGCATCTGTGTGCTCTTGGCTCTGAACCATCGTTAACATCCTGTGTTTACCTGCTGGCCCCAGACACACACACACACACACACGCGCACACACACATACCCATACAAATATATAGCTACACAACAAGCACTTACTGATGTGATTTCCAGAGTCTTCGTGGGGGAGGAAGAAGCTCACGCTTGTTAAGAGGCACAATACCAAGAGCTGCCTGCATCACTGGGAAGAACTTCTTATACTTCATCTTGTTTGCTCTGACCTGTCTTTCTTATCAAAATATGTGGTTATAATTGCCTGTCTGCTTTGAAAGTCGCGCTTATCTGTCTTCCAGGTTCCAGGTGCAGTAACATCGACAGGTGTCCATCCTGATTCACTTTGCGCCCATTGCACACTACATCCCTGATCTCTGATTGTATTTCCAAACTAAAAGTGCACAGATTTATCTGGAGCTTTAAAACAAACGTCACTCTTACATAACTTTGACATGACATTAAACAAATTGAAGTGAACCGGGTGACTGGAGGGAACTAAGCCTGTAGAGATAATGCAGCGCTTCTTTCTCTGTAATCCTCCAGCATTAAGTGCCCTTCCCTGCATTTACCATCTGAGAGAACATGCAAGCAGCCTTACAGAGGAAAACTGTGTGTGGGAACAGAAGAGTGCCAGAAGAACAACACAAGTGGTCTAGCACTTGGGGGGCAAAATCCCAAAACCATCCAACACACACACACACACACACACACACACACACACACACACACACACACACACACACACACACACACACACACAAACTAACAAGCAAACATATATAATCTCTTGTCAGAACAGAAGGGTTTAAGGGCTCCGATCCAGCGTGACGCTCAGAAAATAAATGATTTGATGTCAGCTTGCATGAATGGATTATATTTTCTTACAGCAGGAGGAGAAAACAGGATTTCATCATCACCATGAAAGAGCCATGAAGGGATGAGAACAGGGGAAATTCTACAGAGTTTAACGTTTGAAATACACACTGTCACATACATAGAACACTCTTTAGATATCTTTATATATAATGCAAAATGAATGCTGAATGTGTCAGGGAGAGCATGTTTGTTTCTCATCTGTGTGGTTGCAGGCTTGATTCCTCCATCTGCCCTGTATGTGTGGAGCTTACATGTTCTCCCTGTGCTTTAGGGGTTTCATCTGGGTAAAGGGGTTTCCTCCCGGAGTCCAAAGACTTGTTGTGGCTGATTATCATCTCTAAATTGTCGATAGTGTGTGAATAGGTGAGTGTGTGTGTGTGTGTGTTTGATTGTGCCCTGAGCCTGGTTTGCATACTGTCCAATGAGGACAGTATCAGAAGATAGGATCCAAAGCGATCACAAGAGAAAGAGAACATCCTGAACAAGGGACACATACTGTTGATTTATTTGATTTATACTTGATTTATTTGCATATAAAATGCTAATTTAAATTCATATGATATATTTCATATACAATCATACACTGTAAAATGCATTTTCCGACTGTCCATGTTATAAAAATAGAGTTGAAAGAAAGAAAGAAAGAAAGAAAGAAAGAAAGAAAGAAAGAAAGAAAGAAAGAAAGAAAGAAAGGCTCTATACATTACTTCTTGTGTAAGTGTTTTATTCTGGTGAGGGTGGTGGTAATGGACCCAGAACCACTTCAGCTAGATTTTATAACTCTAATCTACAACTTCCACAGAATTAAATGTCAGCGCTTGAGTCAAAGGTGACAACCAAAAAATAAAAATTGAAACTATAAGCAGTCACTCATTACAAGACATTTTTTAAAGTCCCAGTGGAAATTGAGGACAGTTTGATTTAAGGCTAAACGAGTTCAAGAGCTTGACAAACACACACTATATGGAAAATCAATTGAGACTGAAATGAACTGGATGTAAAAAATCTCCCCACCAACAAATGTCATACAACTGCTAAAGCTCTCGTTACAGAAAACACTAGAGATTTTAACACTAAAAGATCCTAATACTATTGAAATGTTAACAACGCAGGTCCATGGTTCTTTTTACATCTTTAAATAGATGTCCAGGCTAAACTGTATGCAAAGCTTGATTGATGACTGCAAGGTCACATCTAGGAGCCAAGGAGACAGAAAGCACATGGATGATGATGAGATAGAGACATCTGATTATAAGTCATGATCCTCTTGCTGGCAGTCAGCAGGTTTATAGGAGCGCTCAGTATTCGTCTCAGCTCTCCAGCTTGCACCCTTGCAGTGCTTTTACTAAATCTAATGAATGCACTCTCACAGGGAAGGCAGCATTATGCAAACAGGGTTAGTGTATCGAGCGTATTCTGGGTGTGCGCTCAGGCATGACTACAAGACGTTAAACAAAAGCAAATTTGTCAAAAGCAAATTCATTAAGGCTAATTAGCATCAGTGACCAACATGAAGTAAAAACAATTAGACTCCGGTATGAACACAGAGTTAGACAAAGGGGGTGACCTTGTCACATTGCTAATGCACTTCATGAGTAAGAAGTCAAAACACACAAAATTTTACAAATTTACAAATTTAACGTCCTGTTATTGTTTATAAAATCATTTCTGATACTTAAGGATTGTATGAGCTGGCATCTCAGAATAACTGGAGAGTCAAGGACAGAATCACCTGAACCTATGAGTGAGAACAACAGAGACCTGACTCTGTTGACTCGACCCTATCTGAATGTCTACGAATGCAGAAAGTTTGGTCTAATGGAGGTGGAGGACACAACCCCAAAGATCCAGCTACACAGGACTAGCAGACACTGCTTCACTGAGAAAGATAAAGATGCTGTTCTATCAAATCAATGTAATATGATCTGCTTCGTGTGTAGCGTCAGAGAGCATTCTTATGCATGAGAACATGAAGTCCAGCTTCACCTTTTAATAATTCAAAATCATTTCACTCCATAACCCAGTGGATAGCCAACAACCGCATACAACCACAGCCACAACCACAACCCAAGGGACACTGACTACCTGAAACTAGAATATTACCGTATAAATATAAACAAATAAAACAAAAAACATAGAAATTATTTTGAAACTTTAACCCTTTTAAGCAGTACGTTGACATTTGTTAATTAGACTTATCAGCCATTTTTAATCAGTGTAAACAAATGATATTGTATGTAATTTATAAGTCTGATAATAAATGAGTCTGAACTCTGTTGGCTTTCAGGGTGAGACGTGTGATTTTCTTTCTGTTGATAACCTCATACAGAATTTTAGTGTTTTAAGATATCACCTTCAGATTTTAGAGGCTTTTGAACAAACACTTGGTGCAGAAATGGGTTTGATATCACTATATACTTTGAAGATAGAAATAGAAGTAGGAAAATTTAACTATTTCTGTTTTTTCTTTTGTGAACTTTTCTATGAATATTTTGCCCCTAGTAAGCTAGGACAAAAGCACTGATACTTATGAAAAACTACAAATTCTTAAAGCCCTGAGTGAGAATTCATATAAGTAATTTCATATAAGTCCATAAGCATCGCTATGGAGTGATACATTACATGACAAAGAAATTCAACACCAAACAAGTTCCTAAACATGAGCTGAGTACCGTAGGACCTCCACTGACTACCATTTACATTTACTGCATTTAGCATTCACCCTTATCCAGAGTGACTTACAACTGAGCAACTGAGGGTTAAGGGCCTTGCTCAGGGGCCCAGCAGTGGCAGCTTGGTGGACCTGGGGTTTGAACCCATGACCTTCCGATCAGTAGCCCAACACCTTAACCACTGAGCTACCACATCCTCATCCTTTGGCTACCAGTTGGGTGTCGAAGCCTTCACTGTGCAGCAGGTTTCTTTTTACATTTATACACCATTCCACCTTCTGCTCACTCTTCATATTATTTATATTCCAATAAATAATAGGAATAAATTACAAGAAAGTAATAATAAGTAGTAAGTAGTAATAATAAATAAGTCAAGAGAAGGTCAGTGTTATTCCTGAAAGATGCCCCAAATCATCAATACTCATGACAAGAGAGAATTTTAATCAACTGCACCTGCAATTTATTGTTCATGGACAAGTATAATTTAAAAATGACACAGCAATGCTCTCTCTCTCTCTCTCTCTCTCTCTCTCTCTCACACACACACACACACACACACACACACACACACATACTCACTGTACATTCTCAAACTGTATGTGTTTTTATAAATAAAATACAGTATGTGTAGCAGATGTACCCTTTACCTTCATGTGTGTATTTACCCCATTAGAGGAGTCAGCTCTGTTTTGTTTTGGAAAGCGAGGCAAAATCCCAGGTGTCGAGTACCTCAGAAAGGTGTGACAGCACTCTGTATCACCATTAATTTTTGGAGCTGCATGCTGGAGGACCCATTTATATCCACGATAGCCACTTTTAAGCTGTTTTTTAATATCACACACACACACACACACACACACACACACACACTCAAACACACACACAGTGCACCACTGCATAACACAGGTGTATTATAGTAATGGATCTCTCCACATCTCTAGAAAGGAAGTAAGGAATATTGATACATTTTTCAGCTTAAACTGAAAGTCCTTATTCTATCAGCTTCGGCATGTTTGGTGCACAACCTCTACTATTTTCCTCTACTATCTCCTAACTGCCTTCACAACTAATCTTACACAGATTTGCTGATGTCTTTTATGACCCACAAACTTGCAGTAATTTCTAAAATGAACATATTTTCTGATATTATTATGCCGACAGACATCTTGGAAAAGCAGCTACACCCAAGAAACTATTCCATTGGTACTAAACAATTGACTTTTTACATTAACAAACATAAATGTTACTAAACATGATATTAAATCCATGTCTCCTAAGACAAAGCTTTACTAGGAAGAGGATAATGCAGAAGATTTTGGCATCAGTGTCTTTTAAAACTTTAACTTTTAAACTCTACAGACTCTGTTCTTTGACTCTAAGTCTCTCTGGATAAATGGATTGCCAAATGTTAATGAAAACAAAGAACTAGCAGAAAAAAACAATGTTATTTTTGAAAAATTTAATTGAGTTTTATTTGTATAGTGCTTTAAACAATGAACATTGTCTCCAAGCATCATTGTAGAAATATCAAAATTATGAAATAAAATTATGAGGCAACAATAGTGATATAAGAAAGAAACCAGAGGGTGGGATTATAAATAATATACTTTGACCAACTGTATATATTCAAGGCGACTTGTGAAATCAGTAGCTTTTGAGCAACTTATAAATCAGTGCAATTTCTAAACGTCTTATAGATTTAACAATAATTCTTTCCTGCAAAAGTTATTAAATGTTCAATGAGGAAGACCTGAACACAAATAACAGCAACACTTGGGTGTAAATAAATAAATAAATAAATATGGTACATATGGTTACATATAGCTATGATCACAAAACGATATGTTATGTTCATTTATAGTACATTACACATCCTATGTACCCGGCCATGAGGGGTACAGTTTAACAAAAGTGCTTGGACCCCGCAACTCGCTACTTGCAGCTTCATAATAAATTAATTTACACAATAAAAAAAAATCATAATTAGTGATTAGAGATTTTTCACACTTCACCACTCACAAATGAGCATGTACAAAAGCAATTTAACAGCGTTATATAACACCACATGCATTTTTACACATCAAAGCAGAAATTAATTAAAAACATCAGTCACATTGAATATAAACAGCATCTGAGGATCATCTTAGATGATAGCAGTGCTGGAACTGCATTCGTTGACCTGGAATTTGGAGATATTCATTTCCCGTCTCTGACAAGATACCACGAGGATACCACTCAAGTTTTTCCTCTCCTCATTCTCCATGCATCCCGATTTGAGGGATAATGCTGTAGAGCTTATCACATGCAAGGATCAATACATTATCAGCAAACAAGGATTAGACCGATGTCGTCCGCCTCAGATGATCCATGGCTATAGCTATCATCTGAGGCTGACCCCTGGCTAATCTGGAAGGCTTAAAACTACATTTCAGTTCTACAAATCTACAAATGAGGCAGTCCAAGGTTAATGGTCTCTGTAGTAAGTGGGTGTGGTTTAATGTAAGTTATCCACTGACTGGATTAAAAGAAGAACCTGTTTGAATGGCCACTTCGACAAACAAAGAGATTACAACTGTTTACTTGATACCAGAGACAGGGCCGCATTAAGACCTCACTTACACTACATCAACGTTCACTCCATCATCAGCTTTAGTAAAATAACCTGACAGCTTTGGTATTTTACTGACTAACTCATGTTTCCTCTGCTATTTGTCTTTTAAACCATTTTCTATTTTGATCCCCATTCTCACTTTTTTAAATAGTGCATGATCATTTCCAGATTAGACTAGAACGAAGTGAAGACTGAAGAGTGATTGGTGGATGCGGACATCTTATTAAAGGTGCAGCGATCACCTAGTAGGCCCATGTGCAGGTGGTTCAAAAGTTAAATACAGAACAGTTATCATTTGTTTGGTAAACCAAAATCAAATGAATTACTAATGAAAATACAAGGAATTTACAACAAAGCTCCACTAAATAACAGCGCTAATTAGTGGAGTGTGTGGTGAGGTGTTCATGATCGGCACTATCGATTGCCTGTCAATATGCTCCACAGCCAATCACATGCCCCATCCATGCTTCAGCCACACTAAAGACATAAAGATGGATAACTTTTGGATACAGCTGATCATTCCATGTGAGTTTTTCCTGGTAGTCGTATAATGACGGACTGATGAGTTTGAAGCTAAAATTAATAAGACCTCGTCACGTGATGGGGTGGATTGACTAATAAGGATACAAACCGTTCCCATGGAAACCTGAGCTATTTCTGGCCTGGTGCTACAAGTGCCTTGACAGATTTGCATAGCCCTGTTTGTTCAAAAGGAGGTCAATAAACGCTGTCTGGATTTCATCTGAGTCTTACCTGCGGGTGTTCAAGTCATGAATAAAGAAACAACATTCTGACATAAAACACAAGCTCCAAATTGTTATTAGCTGATCAAGCAAAAGAAATTGTTAAGTCAGGATCGAAAGACTTTGTAGGGTGCTAGAACAGGAACAGAATTAATGATGGGATGGTGAGAGGAAACGCAACGTGGAGTCTTTCCCAAGAACAGCTTGTGTTTTATTACTTTAAGACCACAGCAATTATTACTAGAACATTTTTACTATTAATTGTAGAACACATTGTACTTTCTTTTTGTTTATAGCTATATCTAAATTTCTGGATTTTCCACAAAACAATCTAGTTCCTCTTATCGCTTACATTTTATAGCTATAGCAGAATCAAGAATTTTGAGCTTTTCATTACCATTCAATTGGATTGTTAATCACACTTCCCCTGAATAACATATCTAGAAAGATAGAAAGATATAAGCACTCAGAGATGAAGGGAAGAGTGTTCACATGTCAAAGTCTGGGATATATTAGACGGTAAGTGAACAGTCGTTTCTTTGTAGTAAACATATTGACTGTGGGAGAAACAGCAGGTGTGAAGACCTGAGTGACTTTGACAACAGCTAAATCATTATGGCCAGACGACTGGGTCAGAGTTTCTCCGAAACCAACAGTGGTCTGTGGAGGAACAAACCACAAACCAAACATGACAGGCTGCTAGGTGCCCAAGGCTCATCTAAGCACAAGGCTACTGATGGATGCCTGGGTCAACGAGTCCTTGTTTCTTTAAGATCACATAGAAAGGCAGGTATGCGTGTGGCATATACTTGGTGTGTGGTACCAGGATGCACTGTGTGAAAAAGACAAGCTGTGGAAAGATTGTGATGATCTGGTGAGAAACCCAGGGTCCAGGCATTCTGACATATACAAACTACCTAAACATAATAACACACTCTTTCAGCAGGACAATGCACACGGCACACGCCTTTCAGGAACATGTTGTTAGAGTTCAAGGTGGTGCCCTGGCCCCCAAATTCCCCAAAAACTGTTTGAGGATCTGTGTGATGTGCTGGAACAAAAAAATCTGATCCACAGCAGCTCTACCTTTCAGCTTACAGGATTTAAAGGATCTGCTGCAGGAGTCTTGGTGCCAGATACTAAAAGGCACCTTCAGAGTTTTTGTGGAGTCAGTGTCTCTGTGGATAGGAGCTGTTTTGGCAGAACATGGACAACATATTAAGCAGTAAAATGACACTAGAGAAATGAATAAGACTAGAATTTATTTATCATAAGCAGATATTCATCAACAACACTGTTCAAACCAACAAAAACTGCAGGTAATATTAAAAAACAAAAAAAACATTTAAAAGATGAGGATGATGTCGAGTGTAACATGGACACATTTTGACTAGCAAATGCCTAGAATTTATTAGCTGATTGAAGAAGTGATACTTTAATTACAGGCCTTTAATTAAAAAAAAACTTAAATACATACCGCACTAATACCTAAATGTACAACACTACATACTGAACAAACACTGAACAAGCATCTCAGAGTCAGAAGAGTCAGCTCTGATCAGTGGTCCTTCAGCTTTTTCAAACAATCCCCTCCCTCTTCTCCTCTCCAGTCTCCGATCCACTGCCTGTAGTCTAGCTGTGTCCAGATCTCTAAATTACTGATATTGATTTAAAAGCCCCAAATGACAAAAAGTGCCCTCTCGTCTCTTTCATTGTTAAACGCATTCAAAAGTGACCTTTTTTAATCTGAGTGTGATCCAACCAGATTGGCTGGCAGGAACTGTGAGAGCCCTTTCGCCCTGCGCCGTAATGACTGAGTGGAGTTTTGAATAGAAAGCGGTGCTTAAACAGGCTAATAGCTACAATAGGACCATTACAGATTGAATCCATGTGCTACTATGAACTGCAATTTGGCCTCGGTGGTTAAATGAAGACAGGTGTAATAAATGCACTTTAAGGGCTGATCTGTGCTGCTAGATGCTCCAGACACCCATGTCAAGAGTAGAGTTTTGTATTCAAACAAAATAGTAGGTAAATGTTCATGGCATTAAGCAAAAGGGGGAAATCTTTCTTCAGAAGATGTTACATTATGAGAGTCAACAAAATATTTCTGATCCCAAGGAAGCACAATGGTAAATGTCACATCTGTCTATGTGTCATTTTTGTTCCTGATGTTCAGTCACCTTTCTGGTGGTTTCTTCATCCTTTAGTCGTCGTCAGGAATGTAGGAGATGCGACAGGTCCATATTTGAATGAAAGATGGCAGAAAACTCTTTAGAGAGCAGTTCATGCAAGGTTATGCCATCGTGGTTGTAGACCCAGTGCTCTCCTGTCCAATCATAACGTTTTGGCCCACTGCAAAACAAAACAAAACAAAAAAAAAAAATCATGCAGTCATCACAAGTCTAAATATGCCCAAACTATTTTTTGCACTATTGCACTTAATCCATACTGAGTATTGGTATTAAGACCAGGATTGGCTTGAATGATATGTATGATTAATCTTTAAGTGTTCAATGATGAAGGCTGAGATGAAGTTAATGGGCCCATACTCAGACCTCTGAAATTTTCCTACTTCCCCTTTAATATGTTCCAGCTTCAACACCAAGAAAAGAATGACCTGTTTAAAGTAATGGGGAAAAAAAAAACACTGAAGAAAAATGACTGTTCCATAAAAATGATCAGTGACTGAGTAGCGTAGCGCAACCTGATGTGAAGCAGTTAATATTACACATGTTCCAATACCGGCATGTTCTGAGGTGTTTTATTCCTCTTATACCACTGTGATCACTACTAATTACTTATTACAGAACAACACATTTTGACGTTTTATCCATGTATAATTACATGTGGTAGCCTAGTGGTTAAGGTGTTGGGCTACCAATCGTAAGGTTGTGAGTTCGATTCCTACGTCCACCAAGCTGCGACTGCTGGGCCCCTGAGCAAGGCCCTTAACCCTCAATTGCTCAGTTGTATAAAAATGAGATAAAATGTAAGTCGCTCTGGATAAGGGTGTCTACATGTTTACATTACATTTATATCATTTTGCAATGTTGTGGAATGTCCAAGAAGAAAGTTAGTTTCTGTTATCACTTGAAGCTAAAATGAAAAAAATGTGGCTTGTGTTGCTGAGAAAGTCATTAATGCTGGAAAAAGAAAATACAATTTCGAAAATAAAAGTAATCTCCTGCCGAAACCTTCACAACATTGATCATTCCACGTTTCTAATTACATATTCTAAGGTTAGTTATATCTCTGGGGTGGTGGTGTTACTATAGACACAATAACGTGTCAGATAAAGGACATAAACATACAGTATAATGCAGAGGATCATATCAGGATTTTTTTTTCAGAAAAGCTTTTCACAGAAAAGAAAAAAGAAAAAGAAGATGCTTGCCTTATAGGAGAGGAGAGCCAAAGCTGTTTGTTAGGCGTCTGTTTATTGATGACGTAAGTGCCATGGTCACCTCCGACTTTCACAGTCAGGACACCACTCTGAGGAAAGCAGAAAAATGAACATTTGGTTTACTTCCATAAAAGCCTCACTTTAAAGGAATACTTCATGTCTGTATGTTAGCACTGAGTCAAACGTGCTGATGAAAGCATTTCCATATTAGATAAAGCTCCTGCTTTTCAGTTATTATTATCAACTCTGGGCTAAATTCTTTCATATGCTTTAAGTTTCTTATGTTCCAGGGTTTTTTTTTTAGAAAGCTTCACAGGAAGGTTCACATGGCATCAGGACTGGGAATCAAAAATGTATTAAAAAAAAATTCAAAAAAAAAAAACGATATCAGTGCTAGATATGATATGACATGATATGAAGCTCGGGTTCAGGCGTGCAGAGGTTCAAAACACAGAACCAACAAAATTCATAAGAAAATATAGATGACAGGTTTAAAGAAAAATATTCATAATACTGATAGTGGAACTAAAGTGATATAGCCAAGGTAAAGGAACTGTCAGGGCCAGAACTCACACTTCATGCTGATATTTTTACCTCTGTCATAATGTTAGGGTTCATATTTAATTAAAGAAGCAAAAAAAGTCAACCCCACTTTGGGTTTAAATCCCAAATACAAATATAGACGTGGATTTTTAAAGCACTAACCAGATACATATACAGACGGATACCTGGACTAAGAAGAAAAGCTTCCACAATCACAGTACTACATATATAATCAATATTCCTTTACAAAACACAATACAAGAAGACAACCTCTATTACATCTCTTTTAAAGTCACTGCTTGTGTGCCTTCAGGCCTTCTCTCCAAACCCTGGCCAATCTTGTGGCATGAATTATTTTATGGATTCCTGATGAACACATTTCTGTTACACACCTGTGGAGAGACTTAATTAGAAGAGTTTTCTTTGGGAAAATGACATTTATTTGTCTCCTCAAATTCAGAGGTGATTAGTCTGATCTCAGAGTAAGTCTTCTCTTCTTCTCTTTAAAAGTGTTTTTAGTGGTTAGCATGTTTGCCTCGGACCTATGGGGTTGATGGTTCAACAGGGAGTTGCCTCTGCCGTGTGTGTAAATTCTGAATGCTTTGGGGGTTTCCTTTGGGTCCTACAGTTTCCTCTCCAGTCCAAACACGTCTGACTGGCTCTCAAAATTGTCCACACTGTACAAGTGTGTGTGTGTGTGTGGGTGTGTGTGAGTGAGTGATTGTGCCCTTCAGATGCCCCTACCTCATTCAACAAGTCCCCTGGGATTGACCCTATGTGGGTAAGCAGTACAGAAAACGGATGGATGGATGGTTGTTATTCTGCTGCCACTTGGACAAAGAGAAAGAGAGCTGCTGAAACAGGAACGCACTTTAACAATGGCTTAGACAGCAGCTGTCAGATCATATGTCTTAAGAACTGACAGAATTATCAAGTCATCCTCCTACATGCGACATGGTGCGAGGCAATAGAGGATCTAGCACCTTTGTTATTGCATGGAACATTTATGCGCTATATAGAGAACAGCAGTATGTGCTGGTTATGACGGGGTGTTGGGGGAAGTGAGTGTAGAATCTCACTCCTCCACAGGGGAGCTGACAGGAGACTCTCCCTCTCTGACATTTATCTGCAGGAGAAGGAGGGAGGACAGAGGGTGTGAACGACCAATCAACCTGCCAGCATGCCCTGCGCCCATCACACTTCCACCAGCCGCTAAAATAAACCAAGGTACAAGCTAAAGTGTTTTAGAGTACACCTAGTCACACAGCTTGTCTAGCTTGCTTCATATCTCCCCGGCAGGCCTTGCTGTAGATCCACTGGGTGGAATAAATCTCACTCTGCTCCTGACACTCAAGGTATCCCTCAAGGTTCAGCTCTTGGTCTGCTTCAATTCATCATCTTAGGCAAATCTGGAAATGTGGGCTAATTTTTTGCACTCATGGAGATGACTTTCATCTCCATGGCAATATTGCATTCATCCGCATATCGTTGACAGCATGTGTGCATGAACTCAAATTATACATTTTATGACATCTATTCTTTTCAAGGGAAAGAATCTGACTTCTATTTTAAGTCTGTCTTAAAGTTCTGCAATAAGACCCATAGACCTGCAATAGACCCAACAAATTTATTGTATTTTTTATAGGCAAAATTCCATTTTATTTCTATAGTGCTTTTAACAAATGTCACAAAGCAGCTTTACAGAAAAACTCCCTGAGACGATATAAGCAGGGGCGGTTCTAGGATTTCACCTTTAGGGGGGTTTTAGCCCTCAGTGAGAATATAAAACAAGAAAATTTTTATATTATATGACTACATAGTAAGCCAAAAGTTATGGTATTATTTAAAATGGCAAAAGTGGACACCAAATCTTTATGCATGATGTAATGATGCCAGTCTTGAATCAGATCAGTTCATGTATGTGTGCATTCTCTACAAACAGTGTGTCCAATGAATGCAGTCATTAATATAAAAATATTCACAAGACAAAGACCAAATCAATAAATGTTATTTTTATTTAGTATTGAATGGATTGTTTGCATTAATATTTTGTTTGTGCTACAACTCTGGTAATAAGAATAGTGAAATTTCACTGCTTTTGGTTGCCGTCTTTGCGGCTTTCCGCCGATTAACGTTATAGATAAACGCCTCCAGCTCTGACTGCGCGTGCACGCTGCGCGTTCCTGTGCTTCTCCGTTCAAATAAAGCAGACAGCTGATGACGCACTTTTGAAAGACTACAACGCACGTGCGTAAAAGCAAAGTAAAAAAATCCGCTCTTGGATCAAACTGATAAATAATTTTCTTTCCCATCGACGACATGTCCTGCATTTCAACGCAATTTTTTTGTTTATTTTTGAAAGAAAAAATTATACTTATAGTTTTAAGGTGGCTGAGATCACAGACAGGGGGGCTGAAGCCACCCTAAAAAAAGGGCTAGAACTGCCCCTGGATATAAGGAAGAAATCTTGAGATGAAGCAGACACAAAAGAAAACTTCAAAAAGTGTAATTAACCAGTAATTTCCCAACCAGGAAAGTTTCACTGACAGAGATTTGAGTGAAAGAAAAATTGTTTGTGGTAATTACTGTCCTACAACATTCATAGCAATTGTTGCCCGAAGGCATTGGAGCAAAACTGCAGTCCAATGCCATCCTAAGTGGTCTCACCCACAGAAATCGTACCTGATGCCATCAGGATTCAGCAGGGGAGAGTTCTGACTGCTGTGCAGAATTATTTTTATTGGCTTCATTTTCATTTGAACCAAAATAGGCTTTTTTGTAGCACTAAAAAGAAAGAAGCTTCTCATTCATTAAGTAAGGAATAAATCTCTTGGGGCCACGCAACACCAGGGTGGCGTGAAGTGTTAACAACCTGAAGTGTTTAATTCCACTTATACCACAGCAACCATGATAACTTTTGTTTTATTAATGGGTCAAGTCAAGAAGCTTTATGACTGCCATATTAAGCTTTTTAGCTCTTAAGGGTTAATGTTGCTGAACGTCCACAAGTTCCTGTCATCGCTTACATTACGCTGTAGCAGCAACTAAACAGAGTTCCTTCAACTCAGTAGTCTCTCATTCCCTACCGTGTCTGAAACCATACTGACTAATATAACATGCAGATGTACGACTTTGATTATGTAGATGATCCATCATACGGGCCCACACGAATGAGCTGTTGCTATAGCAACGTGATCACGTCCGAACAAGTGCGTTAATATGAAACTGATTTGCTTTGCAGTGTGAATTAGTCAGAGCTGCTGTTATAGCAAATTAATCAGACTTTCTGACCAATTAGATTCAAGAATTCCACAGTGCTGTATTGTAAACACTTAGAATTTATTCTATAAATATAAATAATGTTATTCTCAAATCTGTAAGAGTTATTAATATGTTATGAATATTAATAAATAATGTAGATTAAACAGGGACATGAGGAAAAGGGGGCTTTTTTAAAGGGTCATGGAAAAGTTGATCAGTCCTCCTGTCAGTCAGGAGATGGCGCTCACACACACTATATGGCGGGTCGTGTGCTTGACGTGACACTGGAAATGTCCTGACATCACATTAACGCAAAGCAGAGACGAGGACAAGTCAACTTATGAACCAGAAAACAGCACAGAAATGAAAATCTTCTTGATCAAGATTTTTGGCCTCAAACTGTACGAGCAGCAATGTGAAGTCAGGAAATAATTCACAACGTGTTGCTGCAGAGACCTAAAGACAGCCACTTTGTAAATGTTGTGTGAGATAAGACTGAAAATGAGATTTATATAAGACAAGACTGAAGCTCCAACTAGATGCAACAAGCAGGTTTAAAATCATTTTACCCAGGAATGGAAAATAACATCTGTACTGTGGTTATTTACTGAGCTGCCTCTACTAAGAAATCTGACTTGGTGCATTCTTTAACGCCGTCCCTTCATAAATCCTGCAAGAGACATGCATTACCTCAGACCAGCTAGCAGAAACATTCTGTTGGTGATAAACCTTCTCTTAAAAGGGTCACTTGCGAGCCAGCACCCTCCCTCTCTCTCATACAGTACACACACACCTTTCTCTCTCTCTCTCACATACGCTTTATCTCCCTCTCTCTCTCTCACACACACACACACACACACACACACACACACACACACACACACACTCTCTCTCTCACACACACACACGCTCTCTCTCTCTCTCTCTCACACACTTTCTCACACACACATATACACATGCTTTCTCTCTCTCTCTCTCTCTCTCTCTCTCACACACACACACATTTCTCTCTCTCTCTCTCTCTCTCACACACACACACACACACACACACACTCTCTCTCTCTCTCTCTCTCTCTCTCTCTCTCTCTCTCACACACACACACACACACTCGCTCTCTCTCTCTCTCTCTCACACACACGTCTTTATGATCACAATAACCAGATTCCAAACCATACACCCAAGGCTGTATTTGTCAATTCAATGTAATTAAAAATAGCAAATACTGAAGTATAAAACCTAAACTGGCAACCCAGTTCAAACCGATCCATCATGATTAATCTAATTTCTAATTCTCATACTTTAGGGTGTCACATTTAACCTTTAAAATTTAAAACCCATTAATTTTTCAGACTCCAACATATATGCTTTTAATGCCTATATTGTTTTTATGTTTTTTAGTGACTTTCCCCATTCATGGCCTGCATCATCAGCTCTCATCTCAGTATTCTGTTAATAGGTCAAAAAAGTTGGGTTTTTCCTCAAATGCCCTGGAATCTGACCTGATTTTAAACACCACCTGCTGAGAAGCTCGGACATGGATCAAGAATCCATAATGAGTAAAGTGGAACGGATGTCTGTACTGTACAACCAACGCCATCATGGGCATGAATTCATATACAAGAAAACTGCAGAATGAAATGTGTGTGTTCTGTGTTGTGATCATCCCGGAAAAACCTGGACACACCATCCCAGTAATTCTTTTGAATAAACTGTCAGTGTCAAGGTTAGGAACGGGCGACATGACAAAAATATCAATATTGTTGTATCATAACAAAACTCCATAATATTGTATTTAATTAATTTAAAAAAAAAAAAAAGGTATTTTAAGTCTGTAGCCTAGTGAACCAGATATCATGCATTCAATGACAGAGACTTAAGCACTTTTGTACGTCACTCTGGACAAGGGCATCTGCCAAATGCTAAATGTAAAATCTCAAAGCAAAAATTAACAATTATTTAGATTTTTTTTTTATTTTAAATATTCAGTACAAAATTAACACCCACTTAGCTGCTTCCAATCAGAGCATTAATTAATAAAAAATAATTATATACATATGTGTGTATATACACACATTTATACATATAATATATTATATATATATATATATATATATATATATATATATATATATATATATATATAGATATATATATAAATATATAAATAAAAGTTCTAAACGTGACACTGCCTTTGAGCAAGTCCCATGAAGCTGCACTTCCTTTCATGTATGAAAAGTGTGATCAAGATAAGAAAAGAGAAAAGAAAATGACATGATGCTGATCACCAAAAGACCAGGGACTTAGAATTAGATTTCTGCATCAACAGCGGCCCCTTGTGGACATTGAGATATAATGTTGTATCATAACAAAGCTCCATAATATTGTATTTTAATGACTACAAAAATAATTGGTCTCAGATATATCATGATGATGATGGCTCATCGGTTGAAGCACAATCCTAGCAAAACTGAACTGCTGATCATCCAAGGTGGCGATCTAATCTCCCCTTAAGTCACAGCTCGCAACCTTGGGGTATCCATGGACAATCAACTGTCCTTTTCCTCGCATGTTGCTAATGTGACACGCTCATGTCAGGTCCTTCTCTACAACATCAGAAGGAACTGGCCATTTTTGTCCACACAGGCTGCTCAGGTAATTAAGTCTCTTGTCATCTCAAGACTGGATTACTGCAACACACTGCTGGCAGTTCTACCTATGAACGCTGTTCGTCTCATGCAACTGCTGCTATAATACTGTGTTCATTCCAGTATTTCTGCACACACAATATTGATTGAACATACAGTATTTACACCGTCAGCGTTTGTTCTATGTAGCTCCATGGTCCAGGAGAAACAGTGTCTCATTTTACTGTGTGCTGCAACAGTATATGGTTAAAATGACAATAAAAGCTTCTCATCTTGTCTTCTGCAAATGATCCAAAATGCAGCTGCACGGTTTGTTTTCAAACTGCCTAATTTCTCGCATAGCATCCCGCTGCTGTGATCCCTCCACTAGCTTCTGGTAGATTCAGATCATGCATCAGATTCAAAACACTGATGCTGGCCTACAAAGCCAAAAATAGACCAGCTCCCTCTTACCTCAAAGCCCTCATCACTCCTCATCACTGCACCTCACTCCCTCAGATCTACCAGCACTGCTTGACTGGTTCCACCATCTCTCAGGGTAAGAGCTAAGTATACTACAAGACTCTTTTCTGTTCTGGCACCAAGGTGGTGGAATGAACTTCCCCTACGTTTGAAGACCTACTTACTCATGAAACACTCCAACCAGCACTTTCTTCCTTGTTTGTTGTATGTGTTAAAAAAAAGGTATCTTAAGTCTGTAAGCCTAGTGAACCAGATATCATGCATTCAATGATAGAGACTTAAGCACTTTTGTACATTGCTCATACAATAATACAAAGTGTATTATGGCTGACTGAGGTTGCCAGATGAGAGCCTGCAGCTGAAGATCTAAACGTGACACTGCCCTTGAGCAAGTCCCAAAGGAAGTACACCATGAAGCTGCACTTCCTTTCATGTATGAAAAGTGTGATCAAGATAAGAAAAGAGAAAAAAAATATGACATGCTGCTGATCACCAAAAGACCAGGGATCTGCATCAACAGCGGCCCCTTGTGGACATTTAGAAAAACTGCATCATGTATTCATGGGTTGAAGGGCAGAAGTTTTTGCTTCTTTGTATACAAGTATTTAATTTTGTTTACTCACAGAAAACACCACATCATAGTCAGGCGCAGTGCATCTCTGATCAGTGAGATCCTCAAAAAATTCGGCTAGTGCATCCAGCGTCTCCTCAGCCAGCTTCTCATAGACGGCTTCGGTCATCTCTCTGCCACAGACAGAGTGGGGAAACAAAAACATTAAATATTACCTATTTACTTGTCATCTATTATTTCTGTAAACCATTACAAAAAAATTAAACCATTATTATTCTTGTTAGGTCCGAGGTGGGGAAAAATTTAATACCCCATCAACATGGAACAATTTACAGACTAACTTTGAGTACAGTCATGTTGGAAGATGTTTCTGTAATAGTAGATTTTATAGAACTACGTATTTATTTTTTATGTAGTATTTCTTCTTCTTGTGTCTTTACATTTTCTTGTATCTATTGCTCCCTTCTTGGCCAGGACACTTGCAAAAGAGTGAGTTTGTCTCAGTGAGTTTATCCTGGTTAAATAAAGATTTTTGTAATATGAGAAGACTTTATATCATTTGTTTTATGTATATATAATTTCAGTTGTATTTACAGATTTAATTAACAGGGATTAAAGACCATGCACTGATTTACTTTGACTGAAGTGTGTTTCCTTCTGCAAGGGGAATGGTCAAGTAAAGTCCTCTTCTTTGTATGTTTCCATGTGCAACATCCGTCCACTGAAATAAGAGATGGTATGCATTTCAAATTGTACTAACAAATAAGCTCCCACATGATCATCCATTCAGACTAATAAGTTTTATAAAACAGTTATTAGTATCTATAATAATTAAGGAAAACTAAAGTAAATTACATTAACTCAGGCACTCTGTACACTATCACTATACCACTGTAGCACAGGATGGAGACAGCTACAATAAAGCCAGACTCGCTTTTCATCAGAAACTTTGGAGAGCTAAGATTGTATTCATATATAGTATTTATTTAATATTTACATTTACATTTAAATTGACAGCATTTGGCAGATGCCCTTATCCAGAGTGACGTACAAAAGCACTTAAGTCTCTACAGCTTCATTAATACATGAAAGTGACTCTTACAGCTCTGGTGGCCCAGGAACCAGCTGGATTACACTCTGGTCTTGCTGAGTTAGTGCTAGAAAATCCAAATCTTGCCTGCTTAAAAAAAAGCAAAACAGGTTAGTTTCATGAAGTCTCACCCTTCCGACCCCTCTCGCCCCTCTCGCCATCTGGTAGAAAGTTCCAGAGCATCCACGCTACCACCACCAGACTTCACAACAATCGAAACTTTTTCAATAAATATCCAGTATACATAACACAATCATCCCTTTATGATGCTGCTATTAGACACATACTGTATTATCACAAGGCTCTCGAGCATTTAGCAATACATATTGCACTAGCTTTAACTCACAAGACTAATTCTGCTGTCCTGTGAATTTATTGCTCTGTCATGTGTACTTATTGTTATTTGCTCTCAGTCGCACACTTGTGTATCCTCACTTTACGTAGTCCTCTGTGAGCTGTGGTGTTGTATTGTTCTGGAGAAACGACATTTAGTTTAGATGTAGAAAATCTCTGTCAGTTAGCTAATGAGGATAAGCTTGGGCTATTTCATCAGTTCCACCTGCATTTTATCTAAAATGTCCAATTTATTTGGAACATCCATGTGGACTCTCTTTCTTTTTGTTTACTGTCTGTGTGTTTGGTTACCCTACTGTGATAACATACACCAGAGAAGAACTGCTTAACATTGGGCAGTTCTCTCCAGACACTTTTTCACCAGTTTGTACAGAGCTATCGGGTAAAATAAAATAGGCGGAATCTGCTTTTACATTAACTTTGGTGCTCAGATGTCACAGTGCTGAATAAATACTGCAGCCCAAACTTGGAATCACTGTTCATGAACTGTAAACCCTTTTATTCACTGCAGTAATTCTCCTCATTCGTTCAGATCGGAGTTTACATCCCACCGCAGGTCAACGTGTGTGATGCACTGCAAAACCTAACAAACCAAATATCTGGCTTGGAGCAAAAAAAAAATCTGGATTCTTTTATTATCATCCTTGGAGACTTTTACAGAGAAAAACTAACACTTGAACTTCCAAAATACAGGCAGCATATTAACTGTCCCACAAGAGAGAAAAATACACTGGATTGCGGCCTGCAATTCTTAAGGCCGCATATTGCTGTATACCCGGGCAGCATTGGGGAATTCCAATAACTGCTTGATTCATCTTATTCCAACATACAGGCAGAAACTAAAATCTGCTAAGCCTGTAGTCAAAATGAGAAGTGAAGAGATGGACCAGTGAGGCAAAGCAGGAACTACAAGACTGTTTTGACTGCGCTGATTGGAGTATCTTTGAGGCTGGAACTGACAGCCTGGATAAACTCACTGACACTGAGACATCTTACATAAGTTTTTGTGAAGACGTGTGTGCCAACCAAAACCTTCTACAAATTCAGTATCAACAAGCCATAGTTCACAGCCAAACTGAAAAAACTTTAACATGCCAAGGAAGATGCCTACAGAGGGGAGGACAAAGCCCTGTATAAGCAGGCCAGGAACCTACTGACAAGAGAGATCAAAATAGCCAAAATAAGCTACTCTGAAAACAACAATCCTGCATCAGCGTGGAAAGGCCTGCAAAACTTAGAAAGCTCCTGGCCAAGACGGTGTCTCCCGCTCCTGTCTCAAAGCATGTGCTGGCCAACTGGCTCCTATCTTCACCCATATCTTCAACAGATCACTGGAGCTGTGTGAAGTCCCCTCCTGCTTTAAACTCTCCACAATCATCCCGGTCCCCAAGAAACCCTCCATCACTGGACTGAATGACTACAGGTCTGTCGCTCTGACATTTGTCGTCATGAAGACCTTTGAACAGCTGGTATTGGCCCACCTAAGGACTGTAACAGAACAGATGCTGGATCCCCTACAGTTTGCCTACCGAGAAAACAGATCAGTGGACGACACAGTCAACATTGGTCTGCACTACATTCTGCAATACCTGTACTGCCCAGGGACATATGCCCGGCTTCTGTTTGTCGAATTCAGTTCAGCTTTTAATACAATAATTCCGGAATTTCTCCGCTCCAAACTCCTAAAGCTCACTATACCCCCTTCCATCTGTCAGTGGATCACCAGCTTCCTGACAGGCAGGAAACAACCTCCAGTATTCGGACATTTTTACCTCCAGTATTCGGACATTCAGCACTGGTGCACCTCAGGGATGTGTCCTCTCCCGACTGCTATTCTCCCTCTATACCAATGACTGAACTTCAAGTAACCCAATAGTTCAACTCCTGAAAATTGTAGATGATAATACGCTCATCGGTCTCATCCAAGATGGCGACGAGTCTGCATACCAGCAGGAGGTGAAGCGGGCTGGTGCTATGGTGCAGTCAGAACAGCCTAGAGCGAAACACCCTCAAAACTGTGGAGATGATAGTGGACTTTAGGAAACAACCCTCAACACTACTCCTCCTCACAATAGGAGTATAGTGAGCTACAGTCTGTAGAGTCCTTCAAATTCCTGGGCACTACCATTTCCCAAGACCTGAAATGGGAGGCAACATAAACTCCATCATCAAAAAGGCCAAGCATAGGATGTACTTTCTACACCAATTACGGAAGTACGGTTTGCCACAGGAGCTGTTGATGCTGTTCTACACTGCAGTCATTGAATCTGTCCTGCGCACATCCATCATCATCTGGTTTGGAGCAGCAACAAAACAGGAGAGGAACAGACTGCAACGCACAGTAAAAACAGCAGAAAAAATAATTGTTGCCCCCCTGCCCACTCCCCAGGTGGTACTGATCTTTGTTTACCAAAACTGCCAGACACAGGAACAGTTTCTTTCCCCAGGCCCCTTATCACCCTGATTAACAACTCACCATAATTATATTCCCTGCTTCATATCTATAAGTAATGCATTATCAGAACTGTCAGTCATCACATCATCCATAGATGTTACACACACTACTGCTGCTGTATATTGTACAAAAGCATAATATTACACAATACTGTTATTTACACTACAGTGCACTTCTCACACTTTATGTACATAACTGATCAGTTATATTCTGTATTCATATTTAATACTCATAACGTTTATTGTATCACATCTGCATTGTCTTGTATAATCTGTATTATCTTGTCTTGTATAGTATAATGTTATTTATGTCTGTACTTCTGAGAGTCACTCAGCTGGAACCAAATTCCGCGTGTGTGTGTGTGTGTGTGTGTGTGTGTGTGTGTGTGTGTGTGTGTGTGAACACAATTGGCAAATAAACCTGATTCTGATTCTGATTCATTTGTGTTTCCTATTTTCACAATACACCTTTTTTCAGAACAGGGAAAGATGTTCACTGTTGAACAGGAATCTTTTCCTCTTCTGTAGCTTGATATTTCAGCATCACGAGCTGACTGAATGACTGATGTTCCACATATCTGACATGTTTTAGTCTCGCGCACTGAATCTGAAGACAGCAGCGCCTCGTGCGCACAGAATCTAACAATCACCTTTACTTCTTAACTCACCTTTACTTCGTCTGTCCTCACTGCAGAGGCGATTAAAGATGATTTGGACACACGTTGAGGACATCTCCACCCGCTCTTTAGGAAAGACAGACACAAGCTGTAAGGTTTATTTGTTAACCTTGACATATTCTAATATGTAGACCTGCACATGTGCGCGCGCAGAGTCTGTCGCGTCGAAACCAGAAAAACCGGAAACAGCTGTCAGTCGAGCGGCCTACAAAATAAGAGTCTTCAAAATAAATAAATAAATAAAAATCACACACACACACACACACACACACACACACACACACACATACATACACACACACATTTATATATATATGTATATATATATATATATATATATATATATATATATATATATATATATATATATATATATATATATATACGTATATATATACATAAATATATATATATACGTATATATATATATATATATATATATATATATATATATATATATATATACATATATATATATATATATATATGTATAAATGATTAATTTATTCAGTATAATTACATGATATCTAAATAACAGTGCCCTGCGGTAGTTCGGATAAGCGGTAGAAAATGAATGAATGAATGAAATGAATAAATAACAGTCACTTAAATTATAATAGTCACATCAATGCAATACAGTCAAATGCCAAACCAAACAATCACGTATTCATTGAAAGAGAGTAGAAAGGCTGTGTCAAAATAAAAAATGTTGAAATATGTTTTTGCCCATAATTTCTACCATGTCACATGGTTTTGAACTGCAGTCCTGGGCAGCTGTTGTGCTACACATTTATCTGTGCTTCTAACTCATCAGCTCGTCTAAACCCGGTCCTTAGTTAAATATCAAATCCTTTGTGAGCTGGATCAGGTTTGTGGTGGACAAAATGATATGTTTATAGTTAGACTGACTGACTGACTGACTGTCTAGACCAGTCTCAACACAGGACTGGACTTCACCTCTGTACCTAACGATGTACTGCGCATGCTCAGAAACATAGCTGCGCAACTGCACGGACTTTTCAGCCGCTGTCTCCAGCAGAGGGCGCTCTGAGTTTACTGCGCTGGACGTCTGCAGCGTCAATGAACATGCAAGAACTTGGAAAGCGGCTCTCGGGACTGTGGTTTGTGCAGCGGCAGTACACACAGGAGGCGGTGTATTTAGGGCTTGTGCACTCCCTCTGAAACGCACATCTCACTACCACACATCTCACCACAGACTGGAGAAGAAACCAATCTTCTGCTGCTCACAGGAGGGAAACAAACACGCACTGGACCAGCTGTAGATTTCTGTGGATTATCAATCAGTCGTGTATGAGGGTCTGACTGCGACATAATCTCAACAACACACTCAATATACAAGTAAGAATCTGACGCTTGGTTTATTTTACCGGCTCGTTGTGCGAGTTCTAACACACACCTGTCCAAGGTGAAGACTGGAAGTGATGCTGGAAATTCTGTAGTTACAGAAAATGTGTCGCATTTTTTTTTTATTTCTACTGAAGAGCAAGATTTCAGTAGGACTTCATATGTGTATATGTTGATATTATTAATATACACGCACGTATTAGTAATAATTATATAATATACATATTGCGTATTGAAATATACTACTACTAATAAGAACAATAATAATAATTACAATAATAATAAATATGTATGGTGTGTGAGGTTGGAATCACTTTTTCTATTTTTATTAATACTGAATAAATATTTTTGACTGTTCTAATTTTTTTTTTCAAGTAAAATATATCTGCATCTAGTAGATGAAAAAAGTTAAGCAAAGTACATAAAATTTCCCGAAAAACAGGGAATTTTTGGACAAATTTGCATCTGTCCAAAAATTTCTGGAAAAACAAGAAATTTCGGAATAAATTTGAATCTGTCCAGAAATTTCCGGAAAAACAAGAAATTTCTGGATCAATTTGAATCTGTCCAGAAATTTCCGGAAAAACAAGAAATTTCTGGATACATTTTAATCTGTCCGAAAATTTCCAGAAAAACAAGAAATTTCTGGATAAATTTGAATCTGTTAAAAAATTTCCAGAAAAACAAGACATCTTTGGACAAATTTGCATCTGTCCAAACAAAGTACTTCTGTGGCTTTAGATGGTGAAACCCTACAGATGTTCATCCTCCACTTTTATTAACAGTACACTGGTGTGTGAGTGAACGCAGTGTACAGCTTCAGATGTCAGCAACGACAACCACAGAAAAAGTTTGCTTGACAAGCAAATGAAACGTTTGTGCGCTACGGCTTACCCTTAACTACATCTGCTTTGATTTTTATCCTAAACTCCTTAGGTCCTGAATAGCAAACGTACGTAACACGGTTATACATGGTGACTATATGGTGATTATTTAATATTAGTAAAAAGTATAAGAAGAGGTTATTTAATGGGGCACAATGGTCAGTTGCCATGGAAACACATCCATACTGTAATGCTGCTCAGAAGTTTTAGGTCATGAAAAGTATAAACACAAAATAAGTCTAGGTAGTAGTAAGAACTATTTAATAATAGTAGCAGCTATCTAGTATGGAAGTATGAATAGACGTTATTATGTAATGGGCGCAAGGGTTGGTTGCCATGGAAACATACACAGTCAGGTGCCAGTCAGCATTTTTCTTCGTGTTCGGTCCAAACACTTACCTGACACTGGTAATAAAGAATAACGATGACCTGGCATTTCGGAAGTGAGGATAAAGAGGGACAAGATTACGAAGTGAAATAATAATGTGAACTGGTTTGGAAAAGATTTTGATAAATATGAAAGAAACAAATACCAAAAAATAATGTCTCCTTGATGGTACCACCCCAGTGACAAGAAAAATTAAAGTTTCATACCTTTATTACTGAGAGTGAACGTAGTCTGAATATTCACATGTTAGTTCAGTTTGTTGAATGTTAACACTAACATCTTTGCTATTTATTGAAGCTTTTAATGACTGAAACATTATTTAAACCATTATTACAACTCGTGAGTTACTGAGATTTAAATTAAACCCATTCAATAAGAAGTGAGCAGTCCTAACATTTTAAAAACTATAAGAACTTAATAATATGTAATAATAATAATAATAATAATAATAATAATAATAATAATAATGTGGCTGGGATTTTCAGAAATTGAACTAAATTATTAAATCAAGTCAAGTTAAATCAAGTTTGAATGAATTGATTTGATCACCTCTGGTCATGCTTCATAGACCCCTGGGACACCCTGGATCTCATTTATTTAGAAACGGTTTGTTCGAGAACTGGGTAAAAAAAGTCTGCTCTGGAGCTTAAAAGACAGAAGTTATACTCGTTATCACATCTAGGCTCTAGATTATACTCAAGTGTTTTTTGTTTTTCGTCAAGGTCACAGAACAATTCACTTATATTTTTATATTGTCCCGTGTTTATCATCCACATCATGTTGCAGAAGCTTCTTTGGTGACACGTGACCCCTGATGTGAGACTGCATCGTTGCACTAGCTTTGTACCAGGGGGTTTGCTTTGATCTCATCACTGTTGCACACAATTAGAGGAAGAGGATCTGTTTGAGTGAGTCCTGAGCATTCTTCATGTGTTTATGCTCAGGTTTGTTTGATTCCCCTCAACAATGCTTAGGAGTAATTCATCTCGCTGTGACTCTGCAAGGCTGTTTATTCTCTGAGTGCATTAGGCTACCATCTGTGACAATTTCCCAGAAGCAGGAGCCATCTTCAAAAGCTGTTCAGGGAAAAGTGCTTTTAAGTGTAAAGACAAAAAATAGTGTATGATGAAGCAGTGTCCTGAGAGCAAACTGAATGCTGACTCACACTTTTGTAAAAAGTGAGTTTGAACTTGACCTTCTCGAGGTCGTTAAGGCAGATGGAGAGTGTTTGGCACACTTGCTATGAAAACACATGATCTAAACACAGTATCAAATCAAATTCCTCTGACATTTTTGGCCTTCAGAATTCTCTTTAAGGAAGCACAGAAAATAAATGTGTGCAGAATCAGCAACACCTGTGTGTCCAGCACATTTCTGTTACAGTGTGAGATTCCTTTATTGTCTTTATATTGCAACACACACACACATGTATGCAGTCATGCACTTATGCACACACATGAGTGTACACACATATGCATACACACACATGCACTCATGTACTCACACATGCACACACACACACACACGTATGCACTCATGCACTTACTCAAACATACATGAGTATGTAACACACATGCACTCATACTCACACACACACACACACAAACTCACTCACACACACGTATGCACTCATACACACACACACGTATGCACTCATGCACTTATTCACGCATACATGAGTGTACTGACGCGCCCACACACACACAGACACACACATACACACACACACACATACATCAAAATGTATAAAAGAAAGCAGCTTCAGGGTGAAATACGGTGCTGGAAGATTATCATCACTTTATCTTATCGCCACAATGAGTACTGCATTACAGATGTTCTGCATGAGATACAGATGTACACATTCTTTGGAGAATTAATGGAAAGCTCTAAAAAGATAAAATATCTGACCTAAACCAAACCCAGAATTTTTTAGTCAGTCCAGCGCTCTCACTTTCTCATCTGCTTCCAAAGAATCAAATTTCATGCTAATTTTATCATCAACACTATCACACTTATCATCTCCTAGACTGCTAACTAGCTGAGCCGGTTCTCTGCTGTAACTCGGTACGAGTGTGTTGCTTAGCTGCACTGCATTCTGAATCTTTCAGTCCAATGTTTGCTGTCTTCACTACTCTATCGGATTTCCCCTTACTCAGATATTGAACGTCAGTGGAAAACGGTGAGTTGAGAAAAGACGAAATTGCTTAGAAGCTAACTGTGAAACAGCCTTAAAAATATCTTAACCCATCTTATCAGTAGGCTGGCCTTCTAATTGAGATAACGTTACGTAGAATTGTAGTGGTTGAAAATAACGCATGTGAACTTGGCACATTTCATAGAGCAGAAATAAGTAATTATAAAGTAATTCTCAAATCCCTGAGTGTCTGCCTTCATATGAGCCACTGTGTAGTGTGACATGTCAAAGAAACTTAATGCTGAACATGAACACAACAAAAAAGGCACAAATTCCATTTTTTCCTCTGATAAAAAGTTAAGTTAAGATTTAAGAGTTAGACCTTTCTGATAAAATACAAAACAAAAAAATTGCAGTTTTCACTTCCTCATAAAATTTAAAAAATGGGTGGAGGCCACATTTCATGCAAATCCAGTGTTTGCTCTGTTGGTCTAATACGAATGGCTTAAAGTAAAGTGGAAAGTGCTTGGATGTTCCAGTGAACACAAATTTTCATCCCTGTTCACTATATTTCTATACGTTATTATATGCATATGAGAAATGTCTGCTTTAGAGAATGGCGTACGTCTGCAGAATGGGCTGCCGAGGTGTCGTGTTCACATTGTGAGCTATTAGCTTAGTAGATTAGTATAAACCCTAGACAATGAGTTGAGTTTGGTAGGACGGGTTTGTGACACTTTATACAAAGCCTAGATCACAAGCTTCACCGATACATTTGCAGCTTCTTGACTCCTTCGGTAAACTCATGAGTGAACGAGCTGAACGCCTTTGGTATGTCTGCTAATGAGTAGCAGTTAGAAAAGGTGTGTGACAAGTCACAACTTAGGTAGGATCTTTTATGGGTTTCTGGCTTGTGCCACGTAACCATGGAGCCAAAGGTTAGTGTGGCTTTTTGACTTGGAAAGCGATAAATGCAAATCTTTCCAAGCATCAAACAGCACCAGACGGCCATCTTAAACAGCCACTCCTATCTGAGTGCCATATATAGATACAGTAGGCTTAATTCTGTGTTTAAATATAAATATTTTTATATTCATACGCTGGCTAATGTATTAGTGTCATAAGTTTCACCTAAGTAATACATTGCTAGTCCAAAGCTTACAGAAAACATTTTTGTAATAACTTTGAAGAGGAAATACTTTTCTGCAAGATTTACACAACAAAAGAAAGGGAAGTTGTGTGAATTCATTTAATCTGCTTTACTTAGCTTTGTTCCTCTTCCTGGTTGAGCTCCACCTTTAACTGAGGGTGGTTTGAAGCACACAGCAACACGGTGACATTCCTTCATTAGGCGTAAGTCAAAATAATGCAGTCAAATTATTGCTGTCAAAGCAATTTTCCTAAAAGTCATTCCATAAGTAACAGGAAATTATCTCTCGACAATCAGTGGGGTTTTTTTTAGACACATAATTAGTTGGGGTTTCCTCATGGTTTGATCTGAACAAACTGGAATAACCTTTCTCAAAATCAGAATTCTTTCCTACAGCAGACACAGACTCAGATTCCAAACTGGTCTCTTTCCGGTATTTGACAGTCCAGATTAATGAACCTGTAGCTACAGATTCCCCTCATGGTTCGACCTTCTTGTGTGTTCTGAGATGCTTTTCTGCACACCACATTTGTAAAGAGTTGTTATTTGACCTACCATAGCCTTCCTGTTAGCCCGAGCCAGTCTGGTCATTCTCTTCTGACCTCTCCTGTAAACAAGGCATTTCTGCTGCAGAACTTCTTCTCACTGAAAGCTTTTTGTTTTTCTCACCATTCTGTGTAAATCCTGCAGACTGTTATGTATGAAAATCACAGGGGATCTCAAGAAATACCAGTTTGACACATCCACGGCCGAGGTCAATGAGATCACTTTTTTCCGCATTCTGGTCTGTGATCTTAACATTAACTGGAGCTCTTGATCTGTATCTGCGTGAGGTTTTTCATTGTGCTGCTGCCACACAAATGTTTAATTTTTCCACTCCTTTTTTTCATGTGAAATTATCATTGCAGATCTGAAATAAAAAAACATTTCTGGTTTTCATACATTGTGTTACTATCTTAGAAAAAAACATATACAATATGTTTTTATACTCTAAAAATATTTCACTCATTGCCATTTTTTGTTCATCCCTGATGCACCTTGTTTTAATTATTTTTTATTTTTAAGCTGTTGCGTCATTTGTGGTGAAGACATGCCACATGTTTTATTAGATTTGACTATTGGATAGACTTATTTGTATCCTCACGGGTCAGGGTGCTTTGTCCAGTGTCTCCTCCTCATTCACTGGATCAGCACCATAATGAAATTTACCAGCATGTGAGTTTCATTTGACGCATGTTATATAACATTTAAAGCACTTGGCTTTATGTATACTGTAGATACAGATTGGGTGTTGGTTTCATTTGTTTAATCTTTACAGATAAATATCTTTTCCTGGATTTTCCCATGAAGTTAAATATGGTAAGTGTTTTCTTACCATTTGTTTCTAAATGTAAAAGTGTTGTACCACTGTCTTCTAGAGGTTTCTCCTTATAGACTATATATACTTAGAAATATATGCTCTGAGGGATTTGTACAGCCATTTATGGTTAGAAGTGTTCATTTCTGCTGTTTACTCCGTCTTAAGTTTTCTGGGTGTCTGTCAGCCCGTTTCGTTCTGCCATATGTTCCTTGGGGAAGTATTATTTTTTGTTGTTAGGATTTCCAGCCAGCTGTTTGTTATTGTAGATTGATGTGTTGTCTCAGGTTTGGAATAAACCAAGAAGAGTTAAATTAACACACCAACCTTTTACTCATGCTAAACCAATGTGTCTAACACTTTCAAATTTTCATTTGGAACAACTTCATTTGTATGACAGTTTCTGTAGATTAATGTTATAGATTAGAGGCCAGGTTAGAGTTCATCATTTTACTATGTCAGCTGTGAAATATTAAACAAAACTGAACAGGAGTCTATTTGCAGTGTGTCTGCTTATACAAAAAAAAGTGCTTGATGACATAAATCCATCATCATAATATATTACTCCATAAGTTTAAATTTTAATTGAATTTTGGTCTATAAAACCATCACGTTATACTGTATATACTTTGCTATTAAGAGATACTTTTTCAAGATTAAATCAGTGTAAAGAATATGATGTGAAAACTTTATAGTTCTAAAAATAAATATGGGTTCTGTTGTCCTTGTTTTATAGCACCAAAAGGACATATGCAGGACATATCATCTTTGAGGAAAACATCTTTAATTATGTGTCCTAAGTGTCCTAAGAAATTGCATTCTGCTCTTGGAGGACTTTTAAGGCTCTGTTTGAACCAGAACACTTTCTTGCTGCATTACCTTATGGGCATTTTTACATTTTTTTTCCAAATGGTTTGGATTTTTCTGCTGCAGAATGTTTGCCAAAGTGTCTGTTTTGAGGTAGGAAAAATAGAAGAACAGAAGAATGCCTGGTATTTGTGAGTTGGTGTTCAGCCCAAGTGTGAGAAGGGTTAAATGGATCAATAGCATGGTCTTAGTAAAACTTTTACTTTTTTGTAAAAGGATAAAATTACAGAAGCAATTTTCCAGCATTTTTCTAAACTAATCTCTATGTGCCATGCCTGTTTGATTACCACAAACAATTGTTTCAGTTGTATAATGAAAAAAGTTTTTTTTTTTAAGATAAAAGTTTACCTAAAACATGCTTATAAAGACAGGAAATGTAAAAGCAGTAACTAAAAGTATTTTTGTTGAAAACCATCAGAGATTTATCATTTAAACCATGTACAATTTATTCTGTCAGAGATTAAACACAATATATTGGAATAGTTGAATGATGTTATTTGAGTTTGAAAAGTATGACGTTGATTTTCAAGAACTGTTTGCAGATAAAAGTGCCGAGTAAGTGGTTGCGTTAAGACTAATTAACTTAAACGCACTGACACATGAATGTAGCTTGGATACAATAATCAACACATACAATAGACGCTAGGCAAGTGTTTGTGCTTATTGAGCTTTAACATGGTTTATTTGTCTGGGATCATGTTCAAAGGAAAGGTGTACAAGACAGTAGTGAGACCATATGCTATGCTGTATGTATCATGACTGTAGCAGTGAGGAAAAGACATGAGGCAGAGATGAAGGTAGCAGAGATGAGGATGTTGAGGCACTCTTTAGGAGTGACGAGGATGGACAGGATTAGGAATGAGCACATCAGAGGGACAGATCAGGTTGGCTGATTTGGGGACAAGGTCAGAGAGGCTAGATTGAGATGGTTTGGACATGTACAGAGGAGGGAGATGGTTATATTGGTAGAAGGATGTTGGAGATGGAGCTGCCAGGTAAGAGGTCAAGAGGAAGGCCAAAGAGGAGATATACAGGTATGGTTGTGTTAAATGAGGACATGAAGGTACCTGGTGCGAGAGTAGAGAATGCCGAGGATAGAGTTAGGTGGAAACAGATGATTCGCTGTGGCGACCCCTAACAGGAAAAGCCGAAAGTAGAAGAAGTAGTTGTCTGGGATCATGGGACTTGGTGTGTGATGTGGACGTGTGCCGTGTAGCAGGTGATGGATGTTGTAATTCCGTGCCACTATTGACGTAAAACTGACGTTGATTCTCATCTGGAGACCTAAAGCAAATGTTTACTCAGATATTAATAAGTCTACATAATTTACATTGCAATTATGCATAGAATGTATTCATGTTTTTTTAAACATTCAACAATCATGTCGGAGCTCTTCTCAGCTTCTCTTGCTACTGCAGTCCATCCCAGTTACCTTTGCCATAAGACTTCTGGCTAGTGCAGTTTGTCCTAATCAGCTGTGTCACGCTGTTCTGTGCATGCAGAATGTGACCCGCCTAGAATAGTAAACAGCGTCTTAGCTTCAACACCCTCTCTCAGTTTCTCTGCTGTTCATTCTTTTCAGTTGTGTTTATCTTTAATACTCCCTGACCTGCACCTTTCCAGCTAATCTGAGGCCACAGTTCCGCTCCTAAAACATTCTTAATGCCTTTTCTATATGCCTCGTAATGCTATAATAATTGCACATATGGTGTTTGTGGCCTCGTCCCTGCTGTGTCTCAATAACCATATACTACATATTCTGATAATTTCATTTATTATGCTTTATAATATTTAGTAACAATAGATTAAGATAACATTTTGTAATGTGTAACGTTTGCCTGTTTTTGAAGACTCCGTAATATAACAGATTAATGCTAATATTGTGTTCTTGTGAATTACGTGACAGTACAGCTTGTAATTCTAAGCTGTTACTATAGAAACAATAACATATTGGAACAATACTGAATTACAGCCAGGGTTTATTGAGTAACATTGACTTAACAGAGCTCAGTTTAATATGTTCATAAAACTATATAATGTACGAACAAATATGAACAAAATTCTATCTAATCCGAAGATCTATGAATATGCACAACAATGCACACTGAACACCACTAAGATCTCTTTCCAACTTTTCCTTAATCCCCTGTTATGCTATGCTATTAGCTTTGGTGAACTGTGTTACTGTGTGTATTAAAGGACTTACTGGAGTATGTTTTAGTATTTTTATTTTATAGTGATTCTGAGGTAACGTGGTCATCTTATTAATCCACTTTTACCACAGGTTTTACAGATTTAGTTTTTTATTACTGCATAAATATACTGTGGTGCAAAATTTGCTTGCTAGTTAACTGCTAGGAAGCGATCTTGTATTTGCGAAGTTCACTGTTTGATTCACTACAGCTAGCGAGTGATCTACTAATACTTTACATTATAGATGTAATAGTTCTTGAGAGAAAACAAATTGTTGATATGTACAAAGTGCTTCCTGGATGAGGTTTTTTTTTAGCTTATGAAATTAAAATAATTAGTAATAATCATATTTCAGGGATGAAGGTTGTTACGCAAGCATGATCAAACAGAGTATCAAAAAAGGAGACTTTGTTTTTATATATTGTAATCATTGTGTTGTTGTACCCAATTGTCTTATGAGCAAAGAACAAAGTGTTTGTGTTTGGGTATAATCTTGAGAGTCATAATCCTGCAGCAGAGCTTAACTCAATTAATGCAGAATGTTTGTGTTTTAAGAACTTGAATGAAATTAAGATCACATCCTGAAATGCTTGTCTTATTAATTTGATGGGAGCAATGGGATATGGCCTAATAAAGGCAGACAGGCTCAGATAAAGGATATATACATATATATATATATATATATATATATATATATATATATATATATATATATATATATATATATATATATATATATATATATATATACCAAGCAGAGTTTCTGATCATCTATATCCAATATAAGGTGTCCTTAAAGGAAAAATCCACCCTGAATAAAATTGATAATCAATATGTTATCTTTGGTTGTCAAAAGATTTATTCTTTTAATTGAATGTAATGCAGCAGCGCTTTAGTCTTATACTCTATCCAGCTCTCGCACCTCCTTATCTATATGTTCTACTTACTGTAGACAGATCATTTTACAGCATTTTTGTAATAATACTCACTCTACTCCAACTTCAGTGGCTTTTCGTCTTGTATAAGATCATCTACTGTTTGCTGTCATTTCATTTCATGTCGTTTGCAGATTTTTTCATTAACGTGAAATCGAGAAAAGCAAAATGTATCTGTTATCCATTATATTTAAGATTGTAACCACAAAACAGGAATAATGAAAATATAGCATCAACCAACAATTTAGCACCAGAACCATTAAACATTATTTAATGTGTTTTAGGATAGAATTTTCCTTTAATGCACCTTGACAAGCTTTTCAAAAGTTGAAAAAAAAAAAGCTTTGGAAAATTCCAGTCTAAGAGACCATGCACTATACACCTGTCATTTCTGTAGTGCCCTTCCTTTATAGATTGATACAAAAACATGCCATCATCATGTTTATTATGGATTCAAATCGGCTCCTCTGAGGTCTATTGCTGGCATTTAGATGATGCTCTTATGAGACTTATAAGTCCCTTGAAGCATGACAGCATTTCCAGAGTAGTTTGAGGTTAAGGGCACAGCCGCAATGACGAGTGAAAGGGCAGAGAAGCTGACGCCAGCAGGTATTGACCTGAATTCATATTCATCCAACTATAAGCTCAGAGTCAAACCCATGAGCCTTTTGGAATAAATCAGAAAAACATTACACAGTTGTTTTATTTGGCCCTGTCCAGGTCACACTGAAAATACTACACACTCAAACACAGCTTTTAGTCTGTTGCTTTTAGTCTTACCCTGTCTCAGGTTTATTGTATACAGACACTGCTGCTGAGCAACCACAGCAAAAGCACAGATAGAAAAGTGTTGTGATGATAACGAGCCAAGTGTTCTCAAAAGTCCCCTGCTGGTCTGTGGCATAGCATCTCAAAGATGTAATCCCCAGCAAGGAGTCACTGGCAGGTCATGATGTAAAAAAAAAAACAGCCACCTTTATGATCACAGAACAGATTTATTTATTTACTTATTGATTGATTGGTCTTAGTTTCTGTCCAAGATATACACTGATCAACCATAACTTTAAAACCACCTGCTTAATATGGTATAGGTTCTCCTTGTGCCACCAAAACAACTTTAGACCCTTTCGAGGACTCAACAAGACCTCTGGAGGTGTGCTGATGTATGTGGAACCAAGATATTAGCACCAGAGTTCTGTAAGTTGTAAGGTAAAGGCTTACTGAGAAAGGACACTGCCATTAGGAAGTGCTGTTGCCATGAAAGGATTTACTTGGTCTGCAAGAATGTTTAGGTAGGTGGTATGTGTCAAAGTAACATCCACATGAAAGTCGCAAGGATTCACAACACAACATTGCTCAGAGCATCACATTGCCTTTTTCCCATAGTGCATCATGGTGCCATGCTTTCCCAGGTAAGTCACACACACACACACACACACACACACACACACACACACACACATAGCCGTCCACATGATGTAAAAGAAAAAGTTATTTAACAGAACCAAGGCACCATCTTCCATTGCTCTGTGGTTTAGTTTTGATACTCAGATGCCCATTGTAGGTGCTATCAGTGGTGTACAGAAGTCAGCATGGGCATGCTGACCAAAGCTGCATCTATGCAGCCCCACAGCATGCTGTGATGCACTGAGTGTTGTGACACATTTCTATCATAACCAGCATTAACTTTTTCAGTGTGTTGTGCTACAGAAGCTTTTCTGATCGGAACAGATGGTCTGGCTTTTCTCGGCATTTACACCACTGAGCCTTAGGCACCCATGGCCCTGTCACTTGTTGTCCTTCCTTGGAGCACTTTTTGTCAATACTAACCACAGCATACCGAGAACACCTCACAAGATCGGCTTTTTTGGAGGCATATACCTGAAACATTTTCTATAATACATAACAGCACAGGGCCACAGTGGCTTAGTGGTTAGCACGTTCGCCTCACACCTCCAGGGTTGGGGGTTCGATTCCCGCCTCCGCCTTGTGTGTGTGGAGTTTGCATGTTCTCCGGGTACTCCGGTTTCCTCCCCTGGTCCAAAGACATGCATGGTACAGTAGGTTGATTGGCATCTCTGGAAAATTGTCCGTAGTGTGTGATTGCGTGAGTGAATGAGAGTGTGTGTGCCCTGCGATGGGTTGGCACTCCGTCCAGGGTGTATCCTGCCTTGATGCCCGATGACGCCTGAGATAGGCACAGGCTCCCCGTGACCCGAGGTAGTTTGGATAAGCAGTAGAAAATGAGAGACATAACAGCACAGACCTTTTGTCTTCTCTCTGTTCTGCACCCAGCAGGTGCCTTATTTTGAATGCTTGGCTAAAACCTGTGTGTATTTGTTCTGGAGAGTTTGTGGCCTAGACTGCAGGGGGGCAGACGTTGCCCCAGGCTAGGATCAGTGTGAAACAGGATTTTATTATAGATTTCGCATGGTTTGAGCTTATGTTTATATCCACAGACACATACACAACTTCAAAGATGTGGCATTGTGGTTATTTTCACAAGCACTTGAGCTTCTTGTCTGTTGTTTAGATTCGGCAAATTCGTTGTTTGACCAAATGAAGGTTAAAAAAGTGGGGGGAAGAGAAAGACAAATTGTTTTGGTATAGTACGTACTGATATTTAATACTGTTTATCAGACCAAGAGCCTCGCAGATAAATAGTCCTTGGATTTCAAAGAACTGGATCAAGAACATCTTAGATGCTACTGAAAATGGCAGTGAAAAAGTCATAAAAATAAGTAAACAAGACAATTACATTACCATTAATTTTAAAGCTTGAGATAATGTTTAGGTATACATTTATACTTCTTTTTTATACCATTTAGGGTAATTAATAGGTCATTAGTGATTGTTAGGTAGGTGTGTGTGTGTGTGTGTGTGTGTGTGTGTGTGTGTGTGTGTGTGTGTTAGAGTGAGATAGGTACTGTAGGCAGCCTGGCCTTGAAAGAATGGTTATGTAACAAAGGTTGCAGGAAGTCTTGGTTATGTCCACGTTCACGTGCAGGTGTAGAAAACTCTGCATACAGAGAGTCTGTTCTTCTTTTCTTTCTCTCTATCTCAAGGTCTTTTTCCAAGCTAAGCTCTCATTTTCCAGTTGTTCTTTTTCTTTCTTTCTTGCATTCCTCACTCAGACACCAACCCTCCATGCCTCTGGTATAAACAGTTTGTTGCACACAATCCCACACAGATGCAGTAAACGAGGAAATAAGTCCATAGCAGTCTTTAAGCCTGAATAAGGACGCCGTCTTTTCTCTTGCATCTGTGTTTATGCCAGTGCCCTGCAAAGTGATTATCCTTCATTCACACCCTTTCAAAATGCATGCCTTTACTCTCCTGCTTTAACGAGGCATCGTTTATATTCACACACACTCAGGCACACAAAACACACATTCACACACACATTCCAGCCGATCTCAAAGGGTCGTTTTAGATTTTGGCCTCATTTATCAACCCCGATTCGACTCATATTCTGATGACACAGGTGTGTTACAGATAGCAAACCTTTTTAGAGTGTGTATATAAAAGTGTAGTGTGTTCACAATTAACAGTTTGTTACAGCGTGCAGTCTAAGTGGGTATTAAAGGATGTGATAAATGGACTATTTAATCATTCTGTATATATTTATTTATATATTTGTAAGAAAAGAGACTAAGAATATTTAAGAGCCAAGTATATAAGTGAATAAATGAGTAAGGATGGCACTAGGAAGTCGTTAAGAATAAATAAAAGTGAAAAAATGAACTAAATGGAACTTTTTAACAAATAAATGTGTACATAACTAAAATATTTACAGATATATAAGCCATTAGCTAACAATAGCTACAGTTAACGCTATACACAAAACCAGCAGTTGATTATATATGTATAGTATTAAAGTTTAAGTATTTGGTTTAAAATGCAGTATAGGATTTGAGAAACATCTCACAGAAAATCTTTTTAGTGATCTGGGCTTCCAGAACTGGAGTCTACATGAAGTAGTTTTGATCAATCTCTTCTGCCAAGATTTGGATGGAAATGATATTTCCTGATGAAGAATAAATATAGATTTAAATGAATAATGCATTGTGAGACTCATCACTCCCTTATTACCAAGTGCCCTTGCTGTGAGAGGAAAGTCCGTGCCATTCTGTTCAGTACCAGTAAAGAATGCCTAATGTTTAGACAGCTGCTATTGTGTTAGAGCTTAGGGCCAAGAACACAATCTTAGAGCGGCATTTGTGGACTGACACAAAGAAGTGGCTACATTTTCCTCCCAAATCAGTCAGGTAATGAGGTGACAGGGGAGTCACTGAGTGCATGGCTCAGAGAACACACAAACACACACACACATTCAAAAAGAAATGTGCATATGCATGCAAATCCGGCAACGTTGGGTGTTAGGTTTGTGACATTTTTTCCATAGATCTTGTTGTTGTAGTCACCTCTGTAGTTTATGTGAAAACATTTCATTCACTCACTGCAGACATTGCAGTTTAGCTACATTTTATCGTGTGAACTGATGTGGTTTCTTCTTCTATCCTAGATTAAGTGAAATCTACATAGTCCATATGAGTGAGCAATGCAGCAGCCGTGAGCAGCAGAGCAACTGTGTTTGTGGGTAAATAAAGGTAGGACTAACATTTGCACATTTAATTGTAACATTGGTGCACTTTTATTGTAATATTACCACAGATACTAATCTTAGTCCACTTTATTATTACATTACTACACTTTATTTGCAAAATTAATACACTAAATTATGTTAGTACACTTAATTATAACATCAGCAAACGTTAATTGTAACATTAGTACACCTTTAAATTAGTACACACAGTTGTAACCTTAGTACAATTTATTTGTAATGTTAGTACACAATAATATTAGTACAATTAATTATAACATTAGTGCAATTTAATTGCAAATTTAGTACACTAAAAATGTTAGTACATGTAATTAAAACATAAGTACACTTCATAAAGTTAGTACACTTAATTCTAGCCTTGGTACCATTTATTTGTAATGTTAGTACACTTAACAATGTTAGCACACTTTAATCATAACATTAGTACACTTAACTGTAACATTAGTACACTTAACTGTAACATTAGTACACTTTATTTGAAAGTAATGTTTAGTAATGTTTACTGTATGCAGTTAACTAAACTTTAATAACAATAGTATTTTATATTTGGTGGTAGTTAAATAACATGCACTGTGATCTTTCTCTATATTCTGCATAGCTAATATTCTGACCCAAAATTATTATTTTATTATATTGAATTAATTATTTTATTGAAAAGTATTTGAGTAAGTTTCATTTTTATTAATCAGACATTTCTGTTAAAACATTTATTTCAAGTATAGACCCGTATAATTTAATCAAAATGTTTACATTTATTTGCTTTTAATCCTTCGTATTGATGTAACCCGTCTAAGACAAGCTGATAAAACATGATTCAGTTCTTCTCCATGTATGATGGTCTCTGTGTTTTCATCTTGATGTTCAGATTTATCAGTGTAGTGTCTGTTCACTTGCTGCGCTTGACCCGGTTCTCTATATCTGTTTCTCTGAAAGATGTCGACGGCTGAAAATGGAGTCGGAGGACCAAGCAGCGAGAAAACCTATAAAAAGGTAAATGTTTCTAAGTAAGCTGTTAAACTGCTGTATTTATCCCTATGGGGAATATTAAAGGAAGTGGTGCATGTGCTAATAAATATTTATTCTTTTAGGCTGAGGAACCCAATGACAGTAAGTCGTAACTTTCTTGCGATACGTTAAACTTTAAAATTTTAACCCCTTAAAGTCCCAGGTGTTATTACTGGAGTCTCACTTTCTCTTTCTTACATACATTTCTAATTAAAGTTGCTGACATTTACTGAATAATTCATTGTAGTTGCTGAATAATAAGTTCAATAAGATGTATTGAATAATAAGCTGAGGCTTTAAGGGGTTAATAATGAAAAAATTTATACAAACTTCTCAAAGGACATTATTTATTTAAGCCTGGACCTCAACGTTTTAGTTTAGTATCGAGGGTTCCTTCTATTCATTCAAGTTACCCTTTACGTTTTTTTTTCTTTTTTTTTTAAAAAAACTTAAAGTTTCATGGCAGAGTTATATTTTAAGAAAGTAGAGGCCGAACATCTCGTTATAAAATTTGTGTAGTGACAAACATGGAATATATTTCAGCACAAAATATTGAAGCCAATCATACTTCAGTATGCAAATATCTTTTGTTATTACATACACACATTCTGTTATTGGTTTACTTGAGATGTGAATGTATGTTAAGGACAGATTCTTATAAGTGTTTTTTGTAGAACTGCCACATAATGAACTTTATTTGATATAGAAATAGTTAATAAAATACTTTGGGGTGACTTGAAAGAAGAGGAAGTAACTTTTGGTAGTACAAGGTGCAGGAAGACTGTGTGGCCCTCTGTGACTAGCACAGAAGTATAGTAAGCATGAATCAGAATTGTTTAACATTGTCATTTGATAGACATATCCAATCAAATAGCTGTAATACAATGTAAAATGTCCACTTGCCAAAATGGCATGAACGGAGGGCCATTCTGTCTCGTTTGCAGGGTACATGGATGCCAGTAGCCACCCTTTCCCTTCACTTGTTACAGTTGACATGCTTTCTCAATGAACCTTAACTTTTGGTGCAACATGGCAGAAAGTAACTATACAAGTAAGTCAAAACTTGGAATCCTAACAGTTTTCTGATGTTATTTATGTGTGTATGTTTGACCAGACATCATCGTCGGCTATTAAGGGAGCCATCCAGTTGGGCATTGGTTACACTGTAGGGAACTTGACCTCAAAACCTGACCGAGATGTTCTCATGCAGGATTTTTACGTGGTGGAGAGTGTGTTTCTGCCCAGGTAAGCATCAGTTAGATTTTAAAACTATTCTCAGGTTAGTTCAAAAATGGTTCAAATGTACCTGCGCATTAATTTTTCATAGCTCTGTCTCAAAGTCTCTGATTAAGGTGTAGCTAGCTGAAGTGTAGTGCATTCTGCTAGTATGTATCTTCAGTTATTATCATGCTAGCTAAGCATTTGTGAGAATAACAATACAGCTGTTTATAGTTAGCCTTAGCTCATTCTTTAGTGAAAATCTTCAGAGTTATTATCATGCTTGCTAACATTTGAGAGATTAGCAATTAGATTAATGCTGTTAAAGTCAGTGTTGTAAAGTCATCTTTCTTTCTTTTGAGTATTTTCTTGTAGTTTTTCTTTTGTATGTTAAGTAAACATAAGGGGTTACACTTGCATGAAAACTTTGAAGCTGTATTTTAAATCTTTTAGATAACTAATTACATATTTACTTGAGTCAACAATTTAATCCACAATGCTGGTAATGTTGACTGTGTATGTCCCGGAATAAGGATATGTTTTATCCTTGTGTAAATTGTCCATTGTTGCTTGTGCTGTATAATACTTCCTTATTTAGATGACAATTAGGGAGTCAGTTTTTTATCTGTTTAACATGTTGGAAATTATTATATACTTATATACTACAAGTCAGTCTCTTTAGACTCTTTAGTCTCTCCACTGACTTCTGAAATACTTCAACGGTTTGCATATGTTTGTAGGATTTTATGTAAAAATGTATTAAAACCATCCATTGTTGTGGTATTGCCAGGTCATTTGTCTCCATAATGCATTGGTGAGTTGAGAAAACAAATAAAATAAATGACTAACTGAAGTCAAAAACAAGTTTGAAGGATTCCACATTGCTCCGGCTACAATCGAAAAAAACAGCAAAGCTTTAACTCCAGTGCACTGGCAGTCGTATCTACACCTCCTGCCAAGCATGCTTGGCATCTCTCTGTTCTTTCATGTGCTAATGTGCAAAATGACAACCCTTGAAACCATTAAGAGCAGCTAATGCGAAAACTACAGCAACGGTGGCAACGGTATTGAGTGTACCACTTAGGTGCAATGCAATATGACTCTAAAAATATTATAGTGAATTCGATTTTTTTTAATCAATAACTGCTTATCTTTCTACTCACCGTTTTTAGTCCTGTTTGATTTTTATTTTTGGTGTTTTTAAGGTTTATTGAAGCCTATGCTCAGGTCTTAGGTTTGCATGTTTTCTGGTTAAACCCTACCGCTTTTTGTGCAGCAAGCACGGACTAAGCTAAGGACCTCCTTAGCCTCAGGGATCGTTCACAGTGTTCCGTGTCATGGCTTGTGTTGCATGTTTGCCTCTGGTGTGTTACATTCCAAACAAGGACTTTGTGAATGGAGGCTGAAAGAGATCAAATGACATCTTAGTCCTCAGGGATACAGTATCATTTCGCCTGGGAAATTTCACTCTCTATTTCAGGCCAAAGATGCATTTTTGTTAAATGCTGTTTTTTTCTCATAGGATTAGCATTACGCTGATTTTGTAAATGCCCCTTTTATGGAGATCTAAGTTTATTTTATTTCTAATTAATGGAATACTTGATCATTTTTCAACCAAATCTTTATTCATTACATATGTAGTGTTATATTATTTCTATACTGAGACAAAAACAGAAAAGCAACTGACTTAAAAATTGACATATAATAAAGTTGCTGTCTTGTAATAAATGTATAAAATATGTGACGATATAACCTGCATGGTTATATAGTACAAACAAACAAAGAAACTCCTGATTCATGCAAGCACAAATAGAAAAAACACACTTTTAGTTTAACATTTATTCTAAGCAGATATTTTTTGAAATAAACGTTAAACTAAAAGTGTGTTCTTTCTATTTGTGCTTGCATGAATCAGGAGTTTCTTTGTTTGTTTTTTGTTGTTGGTTGCCAAGTATTTTTCTGATTCACTCAGAGAAATTAATATATATTAATATTCACATATTTTAATAAATATTTTTTTCTTTTTTGCTGTAACAATAGATAGTTGCATTTCATGCCTGGATTTCCTGCTTTTGCTTGAAAAATTAAAGAAGAAAAGTATTTACATTTACAGTATTTAGCCTACATTTTTATTATTTTAATTATTTTTAATACTATTTTTAAAAGTATCTTTATGTTTCATTATCTTGTCACAGCGAGGGCAGTAACCTAACTCCAGCACACCACTACCCCGACTTCCGGTTCAAGACCTATGCCCCATTGGCCTTCCGGTACTTCCGAGAGCTGTTTGGAATCAAACCAGATGACTACCTGGTAGGTATTAGTTGTAGTTTTATTACCTCTTTCCACAAAAGGGACAAATTGTTATTGCAGGATGAAGAGTCACTTATTATAGACCTAAACTAGGTGTCTGGCAGATGATTAACTATAGTAAAGCCTCTTCCTTTTCTTGTCAACCCTCAGGTTAAGGCTCTTAACCTTTTATCCGTTCTGAGTTAAGACTCTTAACGGGCAGCCTAATTATTAAGGGATTATGAAATAATGACTAATGTCATTATTTTGTTAGGTCTTAGTGCACTCTGCTCAGTTATTTGGTCTTTAGGAGTTGATTTCATACAGTAAACTGCAGCTGATGAAGCTGTGCGCAGGTCCAGATGGGATTTCAGCATCTGCAGTGCCTCTGCAGTAACTCTGTTAGTGTAGGCATTTCAGTGTCAAGGCACTGCATCTGTGTGTGTTTGACTGATCTTGAATCTTCTTTTAGGTGTGTAAGCACTATACACACAAGCACGAATGTGAAAAATATGTGGGTGTGTATATGTATGTGCATGCGTTTATTTACGCATACGAGTGTGCATATATGTAGGTGTGTGTCTGCAGATGTTTGTGTGCTTGTAAGTGTGCTTGGCAGATCCCTAACATAAATTAGCCATACTAATGCAGTCATCTTGGTAATCCTCTTGCTTGCTCACTGGAATATAATCAGGTGGTAATTAGCCTCAGGGCACAGAAGAGGCTTTCAAAACCATGTCGTTCATCAGTTTACGCTTCCTTCGTGTTCTCTTTTATAGTCAAAATCCTACACTTCTTTACCTCTTTGCTTTTATGTGACATAATGGAGCACACATTCACTTTGGGCATCTGGTTATCAACGTTATATAATAACGATACTATCAGTAACACGAGGACACTTTGTGAACAGAACGTCTATTGAGGCCTAGAGACAGGTTATTAAAATACCCTGAAGCTTCAACATTTTCATGTTGTCGTCATTCATAGGTTCATATCCTGTTTTTCTCATGTTTATGCTTTAATCTCATCTTTTTTTAACCCATTTTAGAGGATAGATACTAGAGAATGAGGGGGATACAGGGGTGAAGAAACTAGATAGATAAATAGATAGATAGATAGATAGATAGATAGACAGACAGACAGACAGACAGACAGACAGGCAGACAGACAGACCTGTTTTCTTGAAACTCATTTATAATATAAGTAAAATGGCAGTTGTTAGGGCAAAAGTTTAAACTCCTAAGTCTATATGGGGCAAAATCAAAAAGACAACCATTATACTTTATAGCAGTAATATACGTAGGTAATATGGTTATAGAGTAATATAGGTTTTAGGATGAGAAGGAAAGATAAGGAAAACATGTTGAATAGAATTTATTTCATTACTAAGTTGTTGTTTTTTTTGCTGCAACTACATATAACGGCTTACTAATACAGGATGTGACATCACATATAATGCAAACAACCTCATTATGATTTAGTGCAACCATTCATTTTGATTACTGATCATAATAAGACTAGTCTAGTCTATTAGTTATTTGATACTTGTTAAATAGTAGAACGGATGTCGTTATATGCATCCTTACATGCAAAAAAAAAATTCTAGCAAACATTCTACCAAAATATACATGTCACATAAACCTTTAGAATTTTGTAAGATTTTCTGATCTTTTCTCAGTACAGAAAACCCACACACACACACACACACACACAGGCTAACTGCAGGTCCAAATGCAAATGCTTTTGTGTTTGTGCTCCTGGCATAACGTCACTGTTCATTTTCATTAACCAAAAACAGTGTGTGTTTGTTTCTCGCTCCCATTCTGTGTGTGTTTGTGTGTCTTTGTGGGTTTGTGAGTGTGTGTGTATAAAGATTGTGGTATAAAGTTGTTCAGGAATTTCATTAACCAGACACTGTGTTTATGGGTGTGCAGTGTTTTGGAGTTTGTTCAGTTTTTTTTTTCTCCTCACCACCTCATGCTGTTGTACTGTTGTACTGTTCTGTACTGTCTCGTCAAAACACTGCATTTGACTTTTTCATCACACACACTGTCCTTTTACTGACCTAGGCGAATGAGAAACACTGTGTGACTGTGTAGATCTGTCTGTGTAGATGTCTGCTTGTCTGTAACATATAAAGCTTGTTGCTTTGTCACCTGTTTTCTCGTTGGTGTAGATTCACTTGTTTGTTGTGATGAAGTATTTGAAATGAGATATTCACTTTGTCTTCTGTTTGTCAGGACTTTCTGGTTTTGTTGTCTTAAATTTCAAAGGTTAAAGTATTAACATTTACATTTAAAGTATTTAGCTGTCTGACTTATTCAGCGCACCTCACAGAAGTGCATTGTTGTCTTCATTAAAAACAAGTCCTTGTGTTAGTACATATAGCTCAGGAACTAAGAATATAATCAAGTGAAATCTATGATAGAGAGTAATAGGGTTTAACAATTAATGGAGTCATCCATGTCTTTTTTGAAGCTTATATATGAAGACAGAAGCTTGTGAACACCTGAACATCACATTATGTACTTTTTAAACATCCCATTCCATCCCATTTAGTCCCTTGCTATAACTGCTGTTAATGAATCCTAATGTGAATTAAGAAATTACTCTGATGCTCATATTCATAAGCTGCTCATAGGTTTCTGGTTATACTTTTTGACTATAGTACACAGTTATAGAAGAGGAATTATTTGCAATAGATAAGGACATGTTCCCTTTTTGGTCTGGTTTCCCTTATGGTTTCTCAGGGAGTTTTTCCTTGAAAGGTTTTTCCTTGTTTATTTTTTTATGCTGAATTCGAAAGATTTCATTAAGTAGTAGATATATAGGGAAGTGGTGACTTAAGCGGTTGTTGATCAGAGGATTAGGAAAAACCAGCACTGCCAATCTGCCATTGTTGGGCCCTTGAGCAAGGCCCTTAACACTCTCTGCTCCCGGTGCATTGTACCATGGCTGACCCTGTGCTCTGACCCCAATCTCCAAGGTTGGGAGAAAGAATTTCACTTTGCTGTAATGTGTATGTGACAAAGTAAAGGCTTTCATTTCTCTTAAGCTGCTTTGTGTCCATTGTTAAATATGCTATACAAATAAAATTTAAATTAATTAATATTACCTTCAATTTTTGGGACGGCTTTCCACTAGATTTTGAAAGGTGATTATGGGGATTTTGGCATTTGCGCAACAAGTACATTGATGTCAGTTGAGGAGACCTGGGACAACATGAGCTTCCCCATTTCCTATGTCCAGTTAAGCCGTGATTGCAACTCGAACGGGATGGAGCACAGAGCAGGTTGTGATACAGTATGAATCTGACTGCATATTCCTTTCCTCTCTTACAGTACTCGATCTGCAAGGAGCCCCTAATCGAGCTGTCCAACCCTGGGGCCAGCGGCTCGCTCTTCTACCTGACCAGCGATGACGAGTTCATCATCAAAACTCTACAGCACAAGGAGGCTGAGTTTCTGCAGAAACTGCTGCCTGGCTATTACATGGTGGGTCGCAGTGCATTGTGCGAGCTTGACTCATTCCTTCACTCCACAAGGGTTTCCTTGCTTTCTTCTTCTCCTCTCAGTTCCTAATAAGGGCTCGGTGAGTGAATGCTGTGAGGACACGTCTCCAGAAAACAACATTGGGGCTTGTAGAGTAGAGTGAGATCATCATAACCACATGATTCGGCCTCTTTTATAAAAATTCACCAAGGGAATTTTCAAGGGAAAACTCAATTTATTGCAATTTTATATGCAATTTATTCCTTTGACTCGCAAAAACATCTGTGTATTCTATTTGTAAATAATATTTATTGTGTTAGGATTTTGTCATTTGTCTCAATAGTAAAGAATCTATTCACAGTAAATAAGGCAGCAAGAAACTACAGCATGTGCATGTATCTGCATTCTTGTTACATTACATGTGGCTATAAATGGTTAAACAAATATTGTAATGACTGGGACATGACAATATTGGAAAGTAATAAACTCTGTGATGGTAAAAGTAGCTCCTCTTGGCATCAGGCTGTGTCATACCACCGCACCTATGATTACTTTCCTGTAACAGCACACAGGGTTGTGTTTATTGTTTACTTGAAATGCCAAAGCAAGTATTACATTGAACACTCACTATTAACTTTGTCAGACTAATAGGAAACTAGAGCCTTGTTTAATATGTGAAGATTGCATTTTGGATATGTAAAATATTCCTTAAAACAATTTTCAAAAGCTAGTTGCCCTTAACCTGTTGTTGAGCTGACAGTGCAGACAGTGTTGACTAGACTCTGGATGGACTACTGAATATAAACGTAAATAATGTACTGTACTCTCCAGTAGATACCGCTTTGTGTATGACACCAAATGTGATATTGATGGCCAGAGGAACAATCAATTGTTCAAAAAACACAAGGCCACATATTTTATAGGCCACTTGTTTTGAATTTGTCATATGAACCAAGATTTCATACACCACATTCAATCTGAGCCTCTTTCCTTTGTTCCTCTGTTTGCACAGAACCTCAACCAGAATCCCAGGACACTTTTGCCAAAGTTCTACGGTCTCTACTGCATGCAGTCGGGTGGAATGAACATACGTGTGGTGGTTATGAACAACGTCCTGCCACGCTCTGTAAAAATGCACTACAAATATGACCTCAAAGGTTCCACGTACAAACGGCGGGCCTCTCGAAAAGAACGTGAGAAGTCCTGTCCCACTTACAAGGACCTGGACTTTCAGGACATGCATGAAGGCCTGTACTTTGACACAGAGACCTATAACGCTTTGATGAAGACCCTACAGCGTGACTGTCGGGTAAGTTCTCATTGTTACACTGATTGCAACAGGACCAAGGCTCAGGTTGTAGGGGATATGATATCACCAGGATTAGTAGACACACCTCTGTAGAACCAGCCTTTGGTTTGAGGGGTATTAGACTTTTCAAAATCATAATCATGAGAATGAGGCTACTGATTGTGTAACTCGTCCAAATTTAGTTGTAATCCTAAATTCAGACACTGTATTAAGGTTTTATATAACGATTATGTGCTGACCTATATGTGTAATGTATTTCATAATAATAATGCTGATGCAGGGCACAGCTTCTTATTTTACTAGCTTTTGTTAGTCCGCGGTAAAAGGTAAAACTGACCCAGAAACACAGATCTGAAAGGATGTTTTGTAAGCTTGGTTTTTCAGTGAGCTTTTTAGGGAGGTAGATGTTGAAGATAAGGTTTAGCCTCTCCAGCTTTCCTTTTTCCAGGTGTGAAAACAATGAGGGTTTTATTTTACTTACGATGTCATAACTCTGTAATGGCAGTCTGCTTACATTGCGTTTAGCAAAAGTGCCTTCGGCCAGTATTTTTAACTGAAAACTGTTGGTTTGACTAAAAGCCTATTTAATTCTCTTACAGTTCCCACTAGTTTAACTGACAGCAGCTTCATATTAACCCATTTCTATTTATTTCTAATGCTTTGGATAAATTTGGATTTATGGACTGTCTCATAGAATAGTGCAATTAATCTTTTTTTTTTCTACGTACATTATGATAACAGATAGATGGTAACTGCATGAAATTCACACTGCTCTATTTAAAATATAGTGATTTTCTCAGTATTTCTGAGAAACAGGTTTGTTATATTTATGACCAAATCCACAATTTATCCTCCAAACTTGATAAGAGGATAGGCCCAACAGAACTAGCATGCAAAGCTAGCTGTTTAACTTTAAAATTTAACATAGCTGTTGTTAACTCTTTAAAAAAATCTTTTTGATATATGAGAATTATATCAAAGTAAGTAATCATTTTTATTTTTGACTTTAAAGAAATTCTGTTTGACTTTAAAAGAAAATGCAAACAGTGATAAATGCCTACATGCTACTCTGAGCTAGTTTGCTAGCATCTGATTGGCTTGCTAGCTGGAAGGCTAGATAAGTTATCTAATGAGCAAAATCTAGGTTGTTATAGGCTAATTTTTATAGTTTTGGCTACTGTATTAAAAATCATCAAGAATATGTTCTGACATGTTTTGGTTTACTTGAAGGTTTGCTAGAATGAAACTCATCAGTGTTACAGGTGTTTATCTCCATTACATGACATATCATGATGAATAATCTGCTGTTGTTTAAACAGCTCTAGAGAGCTAAATGAAAGTGAAAGGAGGCAGGAGAATATTTGTTTCTAAAACATATTTGTATATGTAGTAAGGAAGCAAGCACTGTATGAGCAGCTCCTGATCCAAAATTTTGTTTGTCATTCGTATGTGTGATGTTTATTTCCAAGAACATTGCCACCCCCTTTTTTCTTTCCTTGAGGCAGTATGATGGGTACCTGCTCTGCCTGTGCATCAAAAGAAAAAGAGTATCATGTACATTAGGTAGTTATTGTACACCATATTAAGGGAAATAGTGTCAGAACAAATGGCTTTGTAAAAATGTACATTTTCAAACCCATCTGTATCTGAAAGCTGAGATCTTGTAATGTTAAGATTCATATAGAATTCTTCTGAACATCACAGAGATTTATTGTCAGACTCCCAGTAGGCTGAGGAGATGAACTGTTTGTTCACTTGGGATATATAGAGTTTAGGACATCATGGCAGTCCAAGTTCCTTAATTATCTGATTAGGGAATGTTCTAGTCATGGCCAAAACAAGGCATCCAAAACAGCAATGGCAGTGCTCGAAAATTCTTTGCTGTTACATTCCTTTCTATTTTAGATCTTCAGACGTTTGACGTCATACATGATGCAATTATTTTTCCATTTGACAAAACAATGCTGATAGACAGAGCAGTGCTTTGTGTAATTGCTTTATTGGTATTACAGTATGTTAAGCAACGCTTACCCGGGATCTTTGGCCTTTGACCCTTTTTATGATTCCTCCCACTTTTTCTATTCACATTAATGCAGTTTAGAGATTAGTTTGGTTTGTAGACATGTGTTTACTTTGCCTAGCCTACATGGAGAATGTGCTGATGACTTGGAAATTGAGGCAAAAGGTTTCCCTTATTATTTAAAGTTACATGAAGTACAAAGTAAAATATTATTAAATGATTAAGTGATTATTTTTTTGTTAATCTTTTCAAAACATTTCTCAGTATTATGACTTTAACCTCCTAAACCCTAAGGACTGGAGTCCAGATTTTTTTTTTCATGTCTTGCATAACTGCATACCTTTTCCCATTAGTTTTGCTGTACAGTAGGTACTAAATATTTCATAATAAATGCACAATTTATTGTGTAAACAGCAATAACCTGGAAGCAGGACATTTTGGTTAATATGACATAAGAAATCTGAGTTTACCTAATAAAGTGACTTCTAATACTGCACGGTGTCATGATATAATCCACATACTGACTGATTCGTCTTAACGTGTGGCATTATTTTGTGTAACAAAGCCGTTTTGGTTAATTGTTTTTCTCTGTGAAGCTGCTCCTTATGGTCCTGTGGCCATGTTCCAGAAGAGTCCTCCACATCTTGTTTACTCAACAACAAACAGGTTTTGAAGCATTTCCTTTCTCTGGATGCATAACAGACCATGCCTGTTCTGTTAATCTTTACAAGTTCCACCCAGAACCATCTGTTTTATCTGAAGTCCCCTGTCTTTCACTTTTCTTGGTTAAACTAAGTTTTATTTTTCTCTCTATTTGTCCTGCTTGGCCAGGAAAGCACTAACATGATCAACATTAATGTGAGTCACAAGGAGGAGAAGCATAACTTCCACAGTCTCAATGTTTTTGTGAATCTGTGAAGAAAGGCTTAAAGTGACAGTAGCTCCAGCTGCAATGAATATCATAATTATATTAATGCACCCAATTTAATACATTATTGTTTCTATAGTAACAGGTCATTCACAGGGTATTGTATGATAAACACACCACCAGGTATTCTTTACTTAATCAAAAACATCTTTGTTGGCGGATTGCTGAGGTATAAGATAGCACTTTATTGAACCAAAAGGGAAATTCGGGAAATAGGACATTTTGGAAATGCTGCTGTAAAATAATCACCAATAATCAATAAGGAACTAATGGATTACATCACATTATCATTTACCATTGTTTCCTTAGTACTGCACACCTTGTTTTATTCTGGTTATAGAAGTCCCATTGTTAAAACTCACGTGATAAATACACGCTCATCAAGATTACAGTTCAAACCATGATTCCCATAATGATGTATATGTCTTTGTCAATACTATAGTATTGTAAACACATGATTAGCACAGCACACACTTGATGTAGCGGTTAAGAGAAACTAGAAGAACTGTGTTTTTAGGAGCTTTCAGCCCAGAAAGGTTCTTGTGTAAGCATTTGGAAGGTCACACACTCTTTAGTTCTCATTGTTATGCCTTCCTGTGAACTGTGAAGTGATGTGTTGTTGAAGTGTGCTCTAAGCGGAAATCATGCTGTGTCCCTGAGTAAGCATGTCACATTCCTCGTCACAGAAAGCTTCACTGCCACTTTCATCGATATAGCTTTTTTTGGCTGTTTTTATTTCATTCATTCATTATTTTATTTTATTTTATTTTATTTTATTTTATTTTATTTTATTTTATTTTATTTTTATTTTTTACAGCCACAAGAATTTAGAAAATTTATTCAGCTTAGCTTGACTTGATGTTTTGTAAACATTAAGTTAATTGAATTATTAATCATTCAGTTAATGATAATTAAGCTATAACTAATTAAGACTTAATGTTGAACAATTGACATGATTCTATCAGTCACATGCAATTTGCTCCAGTACTCTTAAACATTTTAAAAATGCAACATAAATGCAGACTTACTCACTGTCACACCTGCTATAGTTCTTCACTACACACTTTCTCAGTAGTGTGTGTATTGTTAAGTAGAGTCAGTGTAAATAATGGTTTATGGTGCATGAGTTGCAGGAGTGCTTGCTGCTGTCAGAGTGTCTTTGACATATGGGAATAATAACCACATTATTGTTGATGATCTCTGCACATGCTAAGCTTATTCCCTTTCTCACTGAATGAGAAGGTACTGTATGAGACAGTAACACATTATTATTTCTATAGTAGCAACACATTCACGGGGACTTTTTTTGGTAGACACACTACAAAAGGTCTGTTTTGGTGATATTTTCAATGAGTTTATGTTCATTTATCATTATTTAGGTTTCCAGTCAGAGATCCCGTAAAGCTGTAATTTTGCGTTCTCTGACGTGGTCAAAAAGTCAAAACAGAGAAATCAACTGTTTATAACTGCTATAATGTAAGTGATGTGTGTTTTGGGGCTGTTTCACAACATTAAATGTAACCCTAAAAGGATAAACAAAAGTATGATATAGTTTTTATTAACACATTTTTAAAAATCTCATTGCGATATGTCAAAAAAAGAAGAAAAAGCGGCAGCTTTGACCATAACATTTTGGAAAACCAAGCTCTGAAAGCTGAGAAGATCTGAGAACAGTCAGGATGTGATCTTGCTAAGCTACAGTGACAGAATCCATGCTGTTTCTGTGTAAGATTTGATTTTATGTGGAAACTGACAGGTGTTTTCATGCATCTATTTTGCACAAACAGTCGAACTCATTCCTACACTTTGCTGGTTGAACTGAGAGTAACCACATAGCAACCGACCACTATTTTAATGTCAACTACAGATTTGCATTTATGGCCTTAGGCAGAATAGCAGAAATGGTAAAAATATTTTTACTTTAAACGTTAGCAAATAAAATGAACTATTATTCATGATAAAGACCTGAAACACACACCCTTGTTGGAGGCTCATGGTCACCACAGTCGGCATGCAAAGCAGCATGGTCCTATTCAAAAGACCGGAAAGAGAAGGGTATGCAAAGCAGACTTTAGCTCACCAGAATCCTACGTCTAGTATTTCTTATTTCACTGTACAATGGAAAATATAGAGGGCGCACCACAGCACGTCCCACTGTTACTCCAAGTGTGTTTTTTTTTTCCAAAGAAATCAAGTGCTGCCCACAAAATATCCACTTCCTATTGTGAGTCACATACAGACAGCTTAGGAAGTGGCTTTGGTAGGTGAAATCATTGATGTGTTTTGCAAAGTGGCTGGTTGTGGACATTTACACACAGCTGTTGGATTACACCAAATTTCCAGAATGCAGTAATAGTGGAGGACTCCTGAACATCTAATATGTGTGGTACACGGGTGCTGCTTTAGATTATTTAGAACTATACTGTAGTTAGTCTTTACACTGTTACAGATATTAGTATATAAGTGTATCTTGACAATTTAACTTGATATAAGAAGGTTATTTGGAAATGAACAGATTAACAGTAGTAAACAAATATGAAATAAAGGTTTTATTATTTTTACTATTATTATTATTATTATTATTATTATTATTATTAGTAGTAGTAGTAGTAGTATTTAATTTATATATATTTATATATTATTTCTTTATAATTTGTATTTTAATTTTATGTTATTCATATTATTATTATTGTCTTACTATTTTTGTTGTTGTTGTTGTTTTTGTTGTTGTTGCTTGTTTGTTTTTTTTGATTGCCCAAAAGTTTTAAAGGGCATCTGGTTGAGCACACAGACAGTTGATGGGTGTGCCACTAGAACTGGGGACAAAAAAGCCATATGATTTTACTTTTATGTGAGCGCAATGCTCATGGCACAACGAAGGACCATGTTTGGTCAGCATGAATGTGTAGCACTGCACGTTGCACTAGGAGCATTCATTACTCTATCCTGAGTTTAATGTTTAACAGGCTTCTAGTTGTGTGATACTTTGGGAAAAGGAACCAACTAAATCTGATTGAAATAAATAATATAACTGCAAACACTATTAAAACTAGTCCTGCACAGCTCGCTAATGATGTAGCTGAGGTTAATGAACTGTTTCAAAGAACATGCTAATATGGCTGCCATTTCTGCTTCTGGCTTTTTTCTGGTGATTTCAGGTTTTTCAATGCAATAGGATTTAATATTTAAGATAAAAAAAATAATTTCCAGTTTTTTTCCTTGAGGCATGAAGATGTACAGGATCTTTGCATCAGTAGCTTTTGAGTTTCCTGGATTTTCTTTATAGTAGCGTAATAGCTTTAGATAGAAAGAACTGTTAGCAATGTTGATTTTCCCATCACACAGGTAGTTACATTGCTTTTAACTATATTTACTCATCTGTTTCGTCAGTTTCTCTCTACCGAGCCATTTATGGTAGTGACTATCACATATACTGGTTCTAAGTTTTCTCATATCATTCACATAAAATTCCAAACAAATTAGTGATTGGAAAAAAATAAAGCTTGTGTCAAAGCTGCGCCCTTCGATTAGCAGGATTATATAAACCTTTGGTCATGTGAAAATCTTCCTGGAGAGAGTGCTTTATCCAGGAAGAAGGTCAGTGTGTTCTCTTTATTCATACATAATTCATGCCAAAAGAACAGACGTCATATGCTTTGTATCTCAGCATCTTTGAGCCGGATATTCATGTGCAGAAACCAACTTCTAAGTCTAAGTGTGCACATAGTGAACATGGCCTTGATTGACCCCAAGAATACAGTGAGGAAATGTCTTGCTTTCCTGGCTGACTTTTCTCTTCCCTCAGTTTTTGCTGATCTCACTGCTGAGAAACACATATTTGACACCCTCGGCATATTATTTTAGCTGTGACGGAGTGCCCCTCGTGGATGCCTCTTCCAGAATACTGAGTGGATTAATGTAGAGCTATTTTTGTTGGATTAAAGGGGCTCAGACATATTTGTCATATCTGCTCTGACATGTTTTTTTATGTGGTAACTGCTAACAAGGCCTAATATCATAGACCTACAACTGGCCGGGTGTTATTTATTAGTATTAATTATCCAAGGGACATTGTAGTGAACATCTGTGTGTATGTGTGCGTGCGTGTATACAGGTGTTGGAGAGCTTTAAGATCATGGATTACAGCTTGCTCCTGGGCATACACGTGCTGGATACACAGAACCACAGAGAAGCAGATGGAAGTGTAGTAGACGGCAGGCGTCCTGTCGGACAGAGGGTTCTCTACTCCACCGCCATGGAGTCCATCCAGGGGGGCGGCAAGGCAGCAGAGGCCATAACCACAGATGATACGTGAGTTGCTATTCAAAAATCTCAGAAAATACACTGAAATATAGTATATAATATAAATGCCATAAATACCCACTTTGCACAATCATGTCATGTCGTGGATACATGATAGCTTGTTTCTTGCTCTAAATGTCAACTTGTGTGTCATTATGAATGATAACTGTTTGTTTTATAAACCTTATAAACCACACATACTATAGTAATGAAATATATGAAATCACATTTTTATTAAAATGTGTTTTACTCAGAATCAGTTTTTACTCCTAACCAAAACTCTCTAGAAAATGTTCTCTAGAAAGGGGGCCTACATTCAGGAAATGTCACATGCTCATTTCTATCTCTCTTTAGAAGCTTACAGAGAACTTATCTGTTGGATAGTTTGATTGGATTTTACACTGAAAATGTCAAAGAAATCATTGTTACAGCAGCACATGGAATTTTAAATAAATAACATCCCAACACATTTTTCAGTAACAATACTGTTTGTACTGAAATTAACATCTATTAATTCTAATATTATCTAAATACTAGGTATTTTGGTTATGGACTAAAATATTTAAAATATGCAGATTTAATTGGACGACACCTCATTTGCCTACGAAACTCACTTGTTCTGAACAATTTGATTTGAATATATACTGTTTTAGTAATAATAAATAGAAAGTATAACACTGACGTTTTGTTTTTCTTCAGAATGGGAGGAATCCCAGCCAGAACTAACAGGGGCGAGAAGCTGTTGATTTTTTTGGGGATAATTGACATCTTGCAGTCGTACAGGTAGGACACAGTGTCCTGTGCTGCACTCTAACACTGTCCTCCTGCTTAACAACCAAAATCAGCCACAACAGCTTTTAAGCTAATTATAATGAATACAAAATCACAGTACATCCTGGTAAGAAAATATAATGAATATGCGAAAGCTTCTCCAGGCACAATAATCACAACACGCTGCTATATTCAGAGCTTTAATTGGAATGAATGAAGCATTTAGAATATGTTCCTTACATGCATTGTATAGCTATACTTATACATCATTAGATTCAGATCGGTTGGCTGGTATATAGTATATATAGTATAGTACAGTGTTCTTGTACTTTTTACCACAGGAGAGAACACAGAAGGTTCCAGAGAACAGCAGCTCTGACATTATTTCAAGCTGCAAGATCTACAGCACTCTTGCTAATACGTTATCATTTCTATAGCAACAATATACACAGGGTCTTATATGGTGGATGCACCACAAAAAAACTTACAGGTCTTAATCTGGGGAAGTTTTCCATCTGGAATTTTATTGAAAACACATTGAAAACACATTTTTATTACATTTTTGCAGATATATTCTATGTATTACCTCAGTTACAGAATGGGATAGGATAGATAGGTCTGTGAAGAGAAGAGACATCCTATCTCATTCTGTAACTGAGGTAATACATTGCAATACAAGAAACAAACCAGTCAATACTGCAACAAAATCCTCACCCATAAATGTCCTGAGAGGTCACGAATAAAAATAAGGCTCTAATGAGAGAGCCCAGATACTACTGTTGGGTTCTCAATAAAACACAGTATAGGGCTCCAGATGTTATAAAAGTATCTCAGTGATCCTTTGGAAGAGTGCCTGATTTTTTCGAGGTGGATGCATTGCAATATCTCTTATATCCAGTCGTTGTGTGATGGGAAGGTTTGTTTCCATCTTAGGAGAATGGCACGCCTATCCAATAAGGTGGTGAAGGCAATGATGCCACGCGTTGTGGATGATACAGCTGAAGCAGGAGAAAGGCCAAACAGGGCTGTCAATGCTTTAGGGGCAATGATGGTGTTAAGGGCCTGTGAGAGTGTTCTAAAAATATCCAACCAGTAGCCCAATAGCATCAGGCACGAAAACCATAACTTTTCTGTTTTCTGACATATTCAGAAGTCATATCTGTATAAAGTAAAATACAAATAAAATATATGTATATAATACGTTGCTGTGGTACACATCAGCATGGTAACAGTAAATGTTTCATGTCAGGCCACATCACACCGCCCTGGTTTTAAGTATTTTCCTATAACAGCAGGTCGTATTTTACTCTTTACGTGACAGTACTTATGACTCAGTATTTACCCACTGGGTGTATGCTGCTCAGAAAGAAGTCCTTGTTTTTCTAATATTTTACATAAGTGCTTTCTGTGCCAAACCAAGCTCTCGCTGCTCTTTTTCCCTGAAGGTTTATCAAGAAGCTGGAGCACTCTTGGAAAGCACTTGTCTACGATGGTGTAAGTTGATAGATTCTTCATGAACAGCCTTTCCTTATCGATGACGCATTATGAAATCAGGCATCCTGATCAAATTTCTCTTCCTATTTTTTTTTATATCCGTAGGATACGGTGTCTGTCCACAGGCCGAGCTTCTACGCAAACAGGTTTCTCAAATTCATGAGCACGAGAGTTTTCAGAAAAATTCAAAGTAAGTGGAAAGTTCCTGTAAAATTTCAGTAGCACCCGCTCAGTTTTCATGCCATGTCACTCACCTTTTAAAATAGCATCAGTATCACATCACTTTTTTTTTACACGGAATTGTGATTCACATCAATATGCACCTAAAGTGTCAATAACACATGCAAATGCTTTAAAAAAAAAAAAAAAAAAAAAAACTTGAACTATTCTCTCTTGTTAGTCTTTCTACAGAGAAGTTTATAGAAGAAAATTACAACAAAAAACATTTTTGTTATATTCTCACACATTACTTTTTATATATTATATTTAGATATAATATGTTTTCTACAATGTCATATATATTCTATTGACATTTTTTCTAGATGTAGTTTTGAAACCTGATCATATCTATTTACACTGACACCCAAGTTTAGAAAAATATAAATATATGCCATCAGAAGGACATTATCGTTAAACCCTAGCAAACCAATTTCTTATAAAACAGTGCACTTAAAAGCATTGATTTATTTTCAAGAGCCTAGATTGATAACACCAAATGTGTTGATTTGATTTCAGAGGTTTTTTCTTCTGTTTTCTTTCTTTTGTCTTCTTTAAATAGCTCTCTGTAGACCTGCAATATATGCAAATGTAACTCAGGTCTAAAGTGTTTTATTAGCTTCATTTTCATTTCCATGCTAATATTAACTTTATTTTCATGCATTTTTTTTAATATGAGACTTTAGGGACACATTTTATATTACATAATCTACTTGTAAGACGTGATAAAAGATGAAGGATTGTTATATTGTGAAATTAATTTGAAACAGTAACAAACTCACAAACCCCTTTCCATTTATCTGTTTTGATCAGCAAACCGGTATTCTCCATCAAAGAGAGTGCGTAACTCCATAGTCCCGATGAAATCATCCTCTCAGGAGCTGCTGTCCCCTCAGAGGGAAGACAGAGCAGAAGACAGGGCCGAGAGACTTGTGGCAGCCCGCAGTCTTGCCAGTCTGGATGGACAAGGTGAGCAAACTCATCATGATGAATTTATCCTACTAATGGTGTTATGGATGGATTGGACAGTTTCCTGCCAGAACACAAGAGGCTGTTCCAGCACGGTTTGTTTATATCCTGTGCCATGTGCTTTTGTTTATATTTTGTGTTCTCATGTGTGTGCCCTACCCAATCCTTCTCCCATTCCCACCCAGTGCTTATCCCGTTCCCACCCAATCCTTATCCTGTTCTCGCACAATACTTATCCCGTTTCTGCCCAGTCCTTATCCAGTTCCTTATGTGGCACTAATTACCTTCCATATTTATACCTGTCTTGTGTGTACCTTTTTGATGGGTCCTTGCCTCTGTTTTAGGTTTGTTGTTTTTAGTTTTCCTGTATCCTGTTTTGTATTTTTGTTGATTTTTTTTTTATAAAATGGTTTAGTTATTTTATTAATAAAACCCCCGGCTGCCTTCTATTCCTACATTTGGTTCTGGATTTCTTTCCCATGGAGTCAACCACACCTGACAAACGGGCTTGTTTATCTCATTTATTTTAGTCATGGTGTCAGTATTGTTATGGGGAAAGTGCTATTGTGCCATCTCCATGTCTAGACTTGGGTAAATCCAGCAACATAAGGTTGGTATTGATAAATACATAAAGTAATTTAGGTTGCTGTCGCTGTTTCAGCATGTTGTGTCTTGGACAATATAAAAGAGCAATTTTCCTCAAGTCAATGCACACAACTTCTGTGATATGAGCGAACAGGCTTGGAAAAAAAAACTACTCTAAACTAAACACTCCACAGCCCTTAATATGACCTTTGCATTTTCAGCCCAGTCTACATTATGTATTAGAGTGTTGCTCAACGCTGCCAGTGTTACTCATTAGTGTCGAGTTTGGTCAAAACTCAGAAGGTCAGGCAGTATAGCAGCAGTAATAACCCTTAAAATGAATCCATGCTGACTCATGTTTTGAAACCGAAAAAAGCTGGAATTTTAATTATAAAGTTAAAATATGGACATTTGTAGAATAAACATTTTATTTAATATTTGTTTAAGTATTTATTGTCATTTTTGTATGCTATCATGTTATATATATTTTTTCATATATTGAATGGAATTTCAAGAATCAAAGTTTCTGTTAATCCATAAATGTATTTATTTAGTTCCTTAGTAGCTAGATACCAACATAATTAGTAAAATATCTGTTTTGTAATTCTTTTTGTAAATGATGAACATACACTCCCTGTCAAAGGTTTTTAATATCATGGGAGTTTTGTGGTTTTGTTTTGTTTTTTTAAAGATTTATTACAGTGTACTTATTATATATCAAAAATACATGAATCCTTGTGTTTAAGGAGTAATTATTTGTGCATGCTCAGACTGTAATCAGAATCGAGAGCGCTTTATTTAAAACCAAGTGCATTTCAACTTTAAGACCTTTATATATGCTGTGTGCTACAAGCAACTAATTCAATTTACCAGACCAAACTTTTCCAGAAACGTTCCAAAAAAACAGTTTTCAACTCAGTTATATCTAATAATTAACCTTTGACTGGCAGTATGATTACAATATTATAATTATAGATCATTATAAATACATTTTTTTTTTTATCCCAGTGTGCACTTATTACCGTCGACCCGACCTGGTCCCAGTCACAGCTGCCTACGGTGAACCTTCTTCAATGGCCACTACTATGTCCGTCAACGACAGATACTTGCCTCCTAGATCAAACTACCGGTAATGCCCTATAAACAAACACCTAGTTATATACACACAAGCACGCGGACATGCCATATCACTGAAATACCTACCCACACACACCTGCTGGGTTCCCACCCTTGCGTCACTCCTGCCTTATCATTAATCACCTCTGGTCTGTCTCCAAGATGCCTATATTTAACCTGACATGGAGATAATGAGCAATATCTCCAGATTACAACCCTCTAATTCTCTTCATACTCTATGAATTATGAAGAGTGTGTCTCACTGGTAGCACTTTGTACGCGCACAATGTTTTGCTCTTTTTGTCGTTCACCATGCACCTGTTTCCCGGGGAATTCGGTATCAAAACACCACCTAAATATTTCATTAACATCCTAAGAGCCCTAACAATAGGGCGAAAGAGAATGTTACAAAAGATGGCATTTAGCACTAAGGCAACTAACACTGTGCTTATATGGCAGCTGTGGTAAACAGGTACACTTCCTTTGTCACCTGTCACCTTGTCCACTAACACATTACAATGAAGGGATTATGTTGTGTTGGTGGACAAGGCGATAGTCTGGACCTTAATAACATAGTGTCGAACTGCATGCGTGATCCATTCAGAGGCAGAGGTAAATACAAGGTGACTTTAGTTTTTTTTTATCAAACAGTACACGTTGTAGCTTAAGCACTACCACTCGGAAAAATAAACAAAAATCAAGAGCTATTATGCCCCTGCAGGTAGAAGTGGCTCTGTAAATATATGCACAACTGTGTGTTTTGACTGGTTTGCTTATACTTTAGTGCATATTTGTGATGGATTTTACATAACAAACGTAATTCTGACGTACTGCGTTGCAGACTGCTTCGGCTCATTTGGAAAGTTGAAATGTTTCTGATGACTGGACTTGAGTAGAAAGTTTTGTATAAGGAATAAAGACTCTTTAATAATTATCATTGGGGTTTTGTGATTCAGCCCAATGCAAAGCAGAGTTATGTCCATGAAACAAGTTACTTTATAACAGCTGTATGTCTATCTATCTATCTATCTATCTATCTATCTATCTATCTATCTATCTATCTATCTATCTATCTATCCCCCTTCTCTCGCTCTATCTCTCTCTTCTCCTCTCTCTCTCTCTCTCGCTCTATCTCTCTCTCTGTCTCTCTCTCTCTCTCTCATTCTGAAAGTTGACAAGATACTGAGAAACCAGAAAGTCCTTTTCCTGAAGACTTTCTTTTATTGGAAATCTACTTGTCTGATGTTGGAGAATCCATGCATAAACGTTAAATAAACATCTTACATAAATCACCACCATGTCAGCAATTATACTGTTAATAATTTGAAAAACTGCTGATAATGAATCAGGAGCTTCTGACCAGATCAGATCTGAGAGTTTAAACATGCTGTGTTATAAGGAACAATAACAGTGAGGCAAAACTGTACATGTTAATACTTTAAAACTTCAAAAAACTAATACAATTTGTTTTTACCTGGGAACAATTTATGTTATTTATGATTCCACAGTGATATGATTAAGACTGGTCTTATTTAAAATAAATGTTTAGCATGATTACTTAATAAATATTATTTAAAACATTATCTTAGTTCATCCAGAACAGCACAAAATATTATTTAGGGCATTATATACAGTACAACAGGTCATGTTTCTAATTTCTGAAGGTGTTGGTATGTAATGTTCTGGCCAGCAATAAATTGGCCCAGGACAGACTTGGGTTAATAAACAGCCATGATGGCAAGGTCTTGTAGTAACATAAGAAGTCCATGAAGTAAAAGGTTCACTAGGTGCAGCAATAAAACGATTAAGCACATTCCTCAGCTGAAGTAGGTGACAGTCAGGTGGCATGCAGGCAGCTAACAAATTTTATGGAAAAAAACAGCCCATAGTGTCTTATCAAGGTGTTGAAATCTTAACAAAATCCTAAATCAAGATCAATTGTCCTCATATATGATTAACATCAGTTTCATCCTTATTAAACATTAAAAAAAATAAAATAAATAAATAAAAATTCATTCATGCTCTCTCTAGTGTAAGAGAAATTCCATTAATCTGCCACACCTCTGTGTATAATAAAAAATAGTATAAATTTTTTTTTCATATAAACTAATAGACACTGTACTGTAGATTCAATATAGAATATTCATTCATAACCAACTTCAGATTGTTACAGACGGTTTTCAGAGAGTTTAATGTGATTACAGACGTTAACAAAAACAATACAAGATACTTATATTTTACAATACAAGATATAATATTTTATGGGTTTTTTTTTGTTGTTGTTTTATAAGAATGTTTCTGGGGGCAGAAATATGTGTTATGTCACTCCTCAGCCCATTTATGTTGCGTTAGCTTGGGTTATTTTGCTGCGTTTTGCTAGGCCTTTTTTTGTAATGCTAATTTAAACAAATGAAAATGTTCAGCCTGCTTCTATTTCACACTGGTGTATGTCTCTGACGCAGATATCCTGTCAACTCGTACTCTAACTACAGGATGGCAGACAGCGCCATCTGTCTAACTTCCGAGCAAAGCACAGTGGACACAGACCGAGACGACGGCTCAGTGCTGGATGTTTACTTTGTGAGTGCAGACTCTGACCCTCGGTTTTGTTACAGAAAGTCATTAATACAGATGTTACATATTTATAGTCTCACAGTCTGGTCAGTCAGCATCACAGTGCCAATGATAATAAAGGAAAAACCTCTAACAGAGCATACTTCTCTTTTTCTCAAGATCTTCTGAAACTCTGGAAGATACAATGTGGAACAGTCTAAATATTATTTAAACATATTTCATAAGTAGATGATTGATGAAAATGGGACATTTGAAGCATTAGATATTGAATGGATGCACGCATTAATTTGCACACAAATTGGAAAAGAAAAAGGTCTCCCAAAATTCTCCACTTTATTTAATCTACAAAATAAAGCAAAATATCACTTTATTTACAACGCATTCTCTTCCTGATTGACATTTCTTTGTGAATACGCAGAGTTGGCTCAACCAAATTTGGCTCCCGTTGTTTACACAGTCCATCACAACCCTGTGCCAGCTTCCCGATCCAGCCACAAAAATGATTGTAATATGTACTTCTTTTAAGAATAGTTTATAAAAGCTATCTGAAAAAAAAAATACAATACTAGCAGGCAATAAAAAGTTTACGGAGACATTTTGTTAAAAAAAAAAAAAAAAAATGTTAATCTTCTATATACAGAGACAGGGACACCATGTATATCTAAAGGATATTATGATAATATTTTAGTGCAATATGTGGTTACAGTAAGCCGGAACAGCTAATATACTGTTGGTAGCATTTTAAATTATTAATAATGTTTTTAATTATTCATTTATTCCAGTCCTTGAGTCGCCCAGGTATATTAACCTTATAGCTTTAGTACAAAACTTAAAAAAAAGTGTTGGAATGCAAATGCAATTTTACCAATTACAATTAAATCTAAGAAAAACATTTTAATTAAAAGAAAAAAAACATGTACAAAACTCAGTACTGTAAACTAATTTCTATACTGTTTGTTTTTGTTGCAGTAAGGAGCCATGAGATGATAGTTATCGTCTTCCTCATCACTCTTCATCACCCACTCTGGACACTTTTTTGTCCAAGATGCACACCAGGATTTGCTAATGAAAGACTGGACACCTACCATTATCATGTGGATGATAGGAAAGGAAATTAGATGTTTTCTGTGTGTCATGAAGTTACAGCAGGACAGAGATGGTGTTTTATGGCTGCGAAGAGGCGAGTAAGCCTGAACATGCAGCCTGGGGCCTAAGCATCCACAGTCATCAAGTAGTGTGTGTGTGAATTATTGTGGAAAAAAATGCTTCTCACGGGTCAAAGACTGCTTTGTTTAGATCAGATTTTGTATGTTTGCAGCTTTCTAGCTCTTTTGCACCCAAGCAACACACAAACAGCAGATCATTCACGACTTGATTGCTGAAAACTCATCATTGGGTTTCGAAATGTAAAAGTGTCATACAGTGATGATATTGCCTCTATTTATATTGCTAGGATATCTAGTGGACTAGATTAAAAAGTAGTTCAATTCTGAATGTTTAGTCTTTCCTACATGATACGAAGTACTTTCTCGGTATGTCAGAGAAATGAATGATATTTTCAGCTGAACATGAAAAGACGTTGAATTTGTCCTTTTCAAATCATAACGCCAAAACTGACTTCTTGCTATGGGCGGCGTGGTGTTTGAAGATAAGTCTGAGTTTTATATCGGTCAAGAATTATATGCGAAGTCTGGCATATTTCAGTTTAAACATGTAAACATGTGAGTTTGTGTGCAGTAGATGTTCAAAAACGAAGGATTTTTGATAGCTACGATGTAGATCTACAGAGAATATTTTGTGAAGGGTGGGGAGTGTTTCATATTTGTGAATCTGTTCCATTAGGAGATATTTCATATTGAAGCATCCTGTTATGTGCTTTATATTATTTAACAGTGTGCTTCTGTTTTACACAGACAAATGTTTAACAAGTGATTCGTATAAAAAATTAGTCTTTTGAATATCATTATTGCACCTTTGTAGATTATAATTTATGAAACTGCTTTCAATAAAGACTGTATATTGTACTGGTTTGTTTGTGAATTTTTCTTGAATTTGATATTTCCTTTTTTTTATTTTAATACTACAACAAAAACAAAACAACAAAAAAACCCCTATCCTTTTATAGTAAAATACTTGCTAGGAAAAAAACAAAAATTACAGTAGCACAGTAAATTATACCTAGATGCATTAAACAGAATAAAGTAATAAATAGGCAATTAAATTAAATCATGCAAGGCACACAGTAATCCATGTTCACTAAGGTCCAAGGAATGTCCTGTATTCCATCCAACTCGAATGGTCTCCCAGATGAGAGAAAGAAGGATTCCAAATTTTGTAAAAGTGAAGTGGTTTATTACTGAGAGCTTAAAGGGGCATAACGTACAATACGCTTTTAATCCATTGTATTCTTGTAGCCAGTCCACTGCAATGGTATGCAATATTTTTCACCTTTTTACATGTTCTTCCCAGGCTTTGGGGTTTACAGGTACTACAGTTTCCTCCGTTAGTCCAGTTACCTTTATTGTATGCTGACTGAAATTTGTATTAATTGTCCATAGTGTGTGAATGAGTGTGTATGATTATGCTATGGGAGACCTTGGGACTGTCCAGTGGGACACTTTGGGAGACCCTGGGACACTCTCTTAAATGGGACGCTATGGGAGACCCTGGGACACTGTCCAGTGGGACAATATGGAAGACCCTGGGACACTGTCCAGTGGGACAATATGGAAGACCCTGGGACACTGTCCAGTGGGACAATATGGGAGCACCTGGGACACTCTGTCCAATGGGACACTAGTGTAGACCCTGGTACACTCTGTCCAATGGGACACTATAGGAGAACCTGGGACACTCTGTTCAGTGGGACACTATGGGAGACCCTGAGACACTCTGTCCAATGGGACACTACAGGAGACCCTGGGACACTCTGCCCAGTGGGTCACTATGGAAATATTGGAACACTCTATCCAGTGGGAAACTATGGGAGACCATGGGACACTCCTTTCAGAGTGCCCCCCTCCTTGTGCCCAGAGTCCTCTGAGAGACAAATGTGTGGTTAACTTAGAAAACCTTTTTCATGACAAAAATAAAAGGGATAAACATTGCTTATATGCTGATGTAATACAATGGTGCTTATGTTTTAATACTGAATCTATTGTAGCTTTTGTTTACAATTTTTTTTTTGTTTCGCATTTTCTTATTTGAGCTCAGATTCTGTTTGGCAAACCTGGTTCAAAACGTAATTCCAAACACTGTTGGGGATGTTTTAAACATGCTGAATAATTCGCTAAATCACATTGACTAGAGAATGTAAAGACACATCTGACTCTGATTTGTCCCTATCTAAACAGAGAATTTTACTTTCATATCTTTCTTAATTAATCTTCCATCAATCAGTGACGTTGAAAACATAGAGGTTTTAGAAGGGGGAAAAGTCAAGGGAAAAAGTATTGTTATTATTCATAACAGAACTGCAAATCTTATGCAATGCTGGAGCAACATGGTGATGTATTGTTTTAGTGTCAGTGCACAAATAAACTGGGTGAATAATGGGAAAGGAGAACGTGTCAGTATTTTGCAATGTTACTTGACTTCAAGTTTTTAAAAAAATGCATTCAGCTGAACTGCTAGCTGGACAGTGATGTGTAAACATATCTGATGCAATTGACAAGTTCATCAAGATTGTTCCAGAAGGTTGTGGACTATCCTGCTGTAGGTATGTTGAGGACCTTCCCCCATTTGGACGCCTGCCTTCATGTGAGATCTCACAGGTTGTAGAAACTACGAGAGTGTCCCAGCTGTCAGGAGCCACCCCCTACCCTTCCCACCCCTGGCAGTGAAGTGGTAGTAACATGTGCTCCTGAGTGCTCAGCTGTCACACCTACACCCCAAATAGACTATATCTGGGATGTTCCATTTCTTACTCAATAGGGGTGGACTGGTATCCTTGTTTCCATTTCCAAATACTCATTATAACAATATCATGGTTACCTCCTGCTCTAATTCAATAAGTACTTGAGGAGAAATACAAACAGTGCTCCGCTTTCAAAGCTGATGTTTCTCAACATGTGGGTTTCATGGCAGATAGGGAGGTTTCCCCTGTTGAGGGAATGGTTTAGGCCTTCATCCCATTTGTGGATCACGTCACATAGAGATAAATATAAATGCCAATTGGAGGTCTGTTGCTCTAAGAGTAAAAACGGCTAAATAGTCCTGCAAGCAAGCAAGCACATGGTCAGCCATTGCTGAGTGACTTTGACTACAGACATCAAAAATATAACGGTATGTGGATAAACTGATGTTTTAAGCAGGTTTGGCTTTATTTGTTCTATCTGCAGAGCTGAGATGGACAATAGGGTGATAGCTTATCTTTAGGATAATAGACATTGCTGTCTGTGCTGAAGTCTCTTGTGATGGTCAAGCCTCACACGAGGCCAAAGTTTTGCCCAAATATGGTGTAAGGGTAGGGCATTTAAAGTTTGAGAGAGCAGCATGTCTGGCCATTTGCTAAAAAAGATTTGACAAACGGAAGCAAAAAAGGTAAGTAGTGTCACTGGAGCATATGCTGTTTTGCATGTTTTATTTGATTTACATGATTTATAATATGGTAGATGGAACAAAATGTTTTAATACATTCATATACAATTACTATAGGCATCTACATAATTTTTGCAATAAATGTGTCTAGTGCTATTTTATATGCTCTGAAGAATGAAAGGTTTTCATATTTACATTGTGTTGTTTTTTTTTTCAAGGGTAAAACCAATATCTTTAAATTAGACAGATAGATCAAGCTAAATGAGTCTTTTTGTAATGAAATGTTCCTGGATTAATAATAATAAATTAACATTTTATTCTCTTTTATATTTTATATTTTATATGTGTGTATATATATATAATATATATATATAATATAATATAATATTACATTATATTATATTATATTATATTATATATTCTCTTATATACTCTCTCTAATGTTTTATGGGATGGGAAAACAGAAACTTTTAGTGTATGTTTATGATATACATCTGTCTTAATGCATTTAGATGGGAGAAATGGGAGATCCAGTCCAGCTGAAAGAAGAAGGCAACAAGCACTTCCAGGCAGGAGAGATTGACAAAGCAATTGAGTTCTACACAAAAGCCATCAAAGTCTGCAAGGAGAAAAATGCGCAGGCCGTCATCTACAGAAACCGAGCTGCCTGTTTCCTAAAGAAGGTATATCACAAATTCTAATGATAACTCATATAGATAAACATTTGACCTGTTTTACCTTCAAAACTTGTGCTTTGTATTTTAGGAAAACTATTCCAACGCTGCTTCAGATGCCACCAAAGGTACTAGTATAGTCCTAAATTAAGCTATTCTTTGACCATATTGTAAAAAATATCACGTATTAATGTCCTTACTTTGTTTGTTTTCATTATTTATTTTTCATTTTGTTGTTGCTACAGCCATAGACGTGGATGCTTCTGACATCAAAGCTCTGTTCAGAAGATGTCAAGCATTAGAGAAACTGGGGAAACTGGACATGGCCTTTAAGGATGTCCAGAGATGTTCAACACTGGAACCTAAAAACAAGACTTTTCTGGAGACTCTCAGGAGACTTGGAGCACAGATCCAACAAAAGGTTAGACTTCCCTAATTGCTGTAGTAAAAAAAACTATATTTGTAAACATCAAAAAATAGAATATGCACGTTAGAACGTAAAAATATTAGGATGTATGCATTTAACCCTTTTTACCAGTACACTGGTGTTCTATTCCATCAGCAGAACGGAAATTGAATTTTTGACATTTTCAGTTCAAAGAAATAAATTATTTTCTGTAATTAAATCTTACACAGAATATTAGTAGTTAAAGTTAATGCCTTCAAATTTGAGATGCTTATGAACAAGCACTGGCAGCATCTCAGATGGTTTTATATCACCATTTACTTTGAAGATGGAAACATTTGTGTGAGAATAAGAAAACTAACCGTTTAGAATTTTTTTGGAACATTTCTATTAATATTTTGCCCCTAGTAGGCAAAACAAAATACTTATAAAAAACTATCAATTCTTAAAGCCCTTAGTATGGACCTTTAATATGATCTATGTACTGTAGGGTTTGAAATGAAAATTCAAAAAGAAATTCAATGAAATACAAATTCAAAACATTTTTGCAGTTCATTTTTAATGATGTGACAACATAATTTCTTCTACAGTTGAAGACCACCTTCTCAACAGACTCCAGAGTGCAGAATATGTTTGATATCTTGCTAAGTGATGAAACAGATAAAGATAAGAAAGAAAAGGTGAGAAAGGTTTTTTTTTATTTTCATGCTCCAACCTGTTAATATCAATATAACATTGTTCCTTATGGTTTGTCTAACTGTAATTCCTTATGATTGGTGTACTTCAGGCAGCTAACAACCTGATTGTCCTGGCTCGAGATGATGCCGGCTGTGAGAGAATCTTCCAGAACAACGGAGTGGCTCTGCTCATGCAGCTCATTGAGTCTGGGAATGTTGAGATGATCCTGGCTGCCATACGGACCTTGTCTGGAATGTGTACAGGCCACCGAGCGAGGGTAAGTGACAGCAGGACTGAACATGGGCAACATGGGCAGGGTGAAGAAGTATATTTAATATCAATTTAAACTTTATGAGAAGAAATATCACACCTTAATTGTCACATTCTTAATAGTTTCACTCTGGATACAGTACACAATAATGTACAATACTACTAAATAATATAGTATAAGACTAACTTAATAATACACTAGGACCTTTGGGTTAATAATGTTGTGTTTTGTGCATACAGGCCACTGCCATCATCCACACGGTAGGAATTGACAAGCTGTGTAGTATTATGGCCATGGACAATGAGGAGATTGCTCTGGCAACCTGCAACCTATTCCAGTCCATCTATGACTCCCTGTCTGGGGCAGACAACAGAGTTTATGGCAAAGAGGAGGCCCTTGTCCTTGGTAAGAGACATATTTGTTTCTATAAAACTATTGGTTTTATATGTTATTAATAGTGGCTCTATTAAGTAATTAAGTAATTATATTCCATTACTATACTTGATATTGGCATCATATTAATATATACTTTGCCTAGGTATTATTATGTAGTATTAATATGTATGAGATAAGATTTCAGGTCTGTATTAATTATAAACCACACAGGATAAGCCATTGATTGGACTCTCAAGAACTCTGTGATAAGAACCATATACTTTGACTAATTTGATATCACAGATAGGACATAACAAGATTCTGTAATTTAAAAAAAATGAAATGTAAAATTAACCCAATCTATACAGGAATTTACCATTTTCAACAAGTTATAATGAAAATACTAGAAATATTTAGCTTTATTTGGCATGTCAATATATTTATTACTATATTATAAATATATCGAAACTATTATTATAAATATATTAAAACTGTATTTACCAATCATATGTGCCATGAACTGGCCATTAGTTTATAATGCTCTTCATAAAATAAAAGTACTGTATACAAGATTTTATTGCTTGGAAAATGCAGATAAATTCAAACAGTTGTGTTGGATTTTGTTTCATTTTCTGTTTCTTCACTTGTAGCTATATTTTTAACAATCATACTTTTTTATATATATAATTAGTGTTGTATTTGTTGTTAGAGTGTTATATGACCTCTTAGATTTTTAATTCAAAAAGAATTTCTTCAATTCATAACAGCTAGGTTTTTTCCTGATCTGTGATAACATTTGAATAATGATCCGTAAACTGTTTCTTGAAATGCCATTTTGAGCTTTTATTGAACGTCTTACCTGAGATGGGGTTTACATGACTTACCTAAATGTACACTTCTACTGGTTACAGCATATTCAGTAAAACAGAAATTTCCAACTTAGCAATTCCACTTTTTTCTCCAAAGACTCAAGCAAAGACTTGAAGACTATACTGCTGAAACTGCTGGACATGCTGGTCAGTAAGAAGGTGTCAGGACATGGACGAGACCAGGCTCTTAACCTGCTTAGTAAAACTGTGCCCAGAAAAGACAAGAAAAATCATGATCACTCCAAGAGCTTATTTACGATTGATCACGGTTAGTACTGAATAATAGTGTGATCTGAATGTGATAAATGAAAAGCTAATGTCTTGGTCTTAATATGTCTATGAACATTCTTAAACCCAGGCCTGAAGAAGATTCTGAAGGTGTGCGGTCAGGTACCCGAGCTGCCCGACCAATTGCCCATGACTGAGAATACGCAGCTTATTGCCAGCGTGCTTCTTAACAAGCTTTATGATGACCTTCGATGCGATCCTGAAAGGGACAACTTCAGAGACATCTGTGATGAATACATCAAGTGAGTTGGATCTAGTTTAAAATGATATCTAGTTCATCATAGATATGAGCTTCTATTCAGGTAACTTAAAAAAAATCCATTTGTCTTCTGTCCACAGGGGCAAATTTGATCCCAACGACATGGACAAAAACATCCATGCTATGAATGCTTTATCAGGCTTGTTGCAGGGGCCCTTTGAAGTAGGAAATATTCTTGTGGGCCATCAAGGAGTAATGGAAATGATGGTTGCTCTGTGTGGTTCTGAGAGAGAAGTGGATCAGCTTGTGGCCATAGAAGCTCTCATTCATGCATCCACCAAAATGAGTAGAGCTTCGTTCATCATCACCAATGGGGTGTCTTTGCTTAAAGACATCTACAAGAAGACCAAAAATGAGAGGATCAAGATTAGAGCACTTGTGGTAAAGCTACTTTCTGAACTGTTTGAAATGATCTCTGGTCAGATTTGGGCCAGATTCTGGATCTAACATATTTCATGCATGTTTTTCAATATTAATTATAATTATATGCAGATAAAATGTCAGCCGTCAAATATCATGAGAGATTTGAATAAATGAAAATGGAGTAAATGTAAAAACACTTCATGTTATGCTGTCACTGGAAAAACTTCAGGTGGTAACAATGAATTCGCTTCATGTCAGGCCACATCACACCATGTTGTTGTTGATTGTCTATTCATTGATAATTATACAACAGAACTTTATGTGATGTTTATGTAACCAAACAATACAATCCATTAGACCTATAATGCTGCATAAATGTACTGCCAGGGTGTTAAATAGTAAGATATCTTTCATTGTGTTCTTAAATACAATTGTGTATTCTTTCTCTGCAGGGTTTGTGTAAACTGGGCTCAGCCGGAGGTGATGATTATAGCATGAGACAGTTTGCTGAGGGCTCCACTGAAAAACTGGCCAAGCAGTGCAGAAAGTAAGTACCACATTTTCAGTAAATGTCAGGGTAGTCTTATAAAGACTCTTATAAAGAATGCTCTGAAGCTTAACAATAAAACTACATTATCAAATTGCTTGATTTCAGATGGCTGTGCAACCCGACTCTTGACGTTCGCACCCGCAAATGGGCGATCGAGGGTTTAGCGTACCTGACCAATGATGCTGATGTTAAAGATGACTTTGTTGAGGATGAACCAGCCATGAGAGCCATGTTTGAGCTTGCCAAGGTAGAAGAAGTCTAAAAACAATAATGTATACATTTTAAATAGTTATTTTTTTATAGTTATATATCTAACAATTCTAATAATATAATGATACTAATTTCTTTCTTTAGTCCAAAGATAAAACCATCCTGTATTCCGTCGCCTGTACACTGGTGAACTGCACCAACAGCTATGAGAAGAAAGAGATCATCCCAGAGTTGGTGCAGTTGGCCAAATTCTCAAAGCAGCATGTCCCTGAGCAGCACCCAAAGGTAATGAGCACACATTATTCGTTTAAAAGGACCAAGTAGCCGTGATAACTATATTAATAGAATCTGATAGTTAAGAAATCACACAAAGCTAACAAACTTTAGGAAAAGTGATTAACATACTGTATTGTACTGTACTGTACATACAGTACTGTAGCTTTAAGGAGCTTTAGGTGTTCAAGTAACACTAATCATGCTATTTTAATTTCAGGACAAGAAGGATTTTATTGACAAAAGAGTAAAAAAGCTTTTGAAAGCTGGAGTGATATCAGCACTTGCAGTCATGGTCAGAGCAGACAGTTCCATTCTGACTGATCAAACCAAGGAAATGCTTTCAAGGTAAGGATTCGTACTTTGCTTAGCCGATGTGGTTTAAGTTGATCTGTCATAATCTGTAAGAAGACATCTTTCTTAAGCCACCACAACTCAACATTTCACTTCAATTTTTAGGGTATTCCTTGCTTTGGCTGACGATCCAAAAGATCGTGGATTGATTGTCGCCCACGGTGGCGGAAAGGTAAAAGAGCCTTTATCTAACATTGGGTCTAATGCTGCTTTATTAAACATTGTCTTCAAACAAGCTTCTTGACTTTTGGGTTTCCTTGGCACAGGCTCTGATTCCTTTGGCCCTAGAGGGAACAGACACTGGAAAAATAAAGGCCTCTCATGCATTGGCTAAAATTGCAGCTGTCTCCAACCCTGAAATTGCCTTCCCTGGTGAGAGGGTAAGAAAATTTTAGACTTTACATTTTGATTGCAATAGCAACATGGAAATACTTGATAGTAAACCAGAACCCCAGGGTTCTAAGATGTTTCTTATAACTATTTGTCTCCTGCTTTCTCTCAGATATATGAAGTTGTGCGACCACTGGTGTCCCTACTGAACACAGAAAGAGACGGCATTCAGAACTATGAGTCGTTAGTGAGTCTCACTAATTTGGCTGCATTAAACGAGAAACTTCGGTGAGCACTAAACATTACAAATTCTAAAAAATCCTGTCCTCACTTTTCTTTGCAATAAACCATTGCCCCTTTTGTTATTGCTTCAGAGTGAAAATCCTGAAAGAGAAGGCCCTTTCAGAGATTGAGAACTATATGTTTGAGGAGCATGACCAGATCAGACAGGCCGCTACAGAGTGCATGTGCAACCTTGTGAGCTGTAAAGAGGTGAGGAAGAACATTTTATAGCATCAACAGGAATCAATCCCATATCTAACCTGCTCTCTAAAGTGCTGGCACTTCAGAAAATAGTGAAAAGTGCTTGATTGTGTCTTGACAGGTTCAGCAGAGGTATCTTGAAGATGGTAATGACAAGCTCAAGCTGCTCATACTGCTTTGTGGTGAGGATGATGAAAAGCTACAGATAGCAGCAGCTGGTGGATTGGCAATGATCACAGCAGCTGAGAAAAAGCTGTGTGTCAAGATGACCAAAGTGGTATGTATAATTTTTGCATTTTGTTACAGTGCTGTTAATGCCAGCAAATGATTATCAAAGTTCTGCTATTTACTGAGTTTTAGGGAAAGAAAATATAAAAAATAACATACAAATATGAATGTTAACCATTGTCTTAATTGTTAAAGCCATGAATGCATCAGTGATGGTTTACTGCTCTGTTTCATCTTTGTTAACCTTTTTATATGGCAGACTAGTCAGTGGCTTGAGATCCTTCAGAGGCTGTGCATCCATGACAATCCTCAAATCCAGCATCGTGGTATGGTGATCATCTTCAACATGCTGGAAGCTGATGCAGATTTGGCTAAGAAGCTGATGGAGTCTGAGATATTGGAGATCCTTACCTACTATAGCAAAATGGAAGACAATCCCAAGAACCAGGAGGGAATTGATGTAGCACGTGCATGCCTGTCCAAAACCATGGATCTTGGACTTATCAAGCCATTCACACAATAAGACAGAAAGAATACTGATTTGTAATTATTATTAGTTTCAGAAAGTGTGACTGTGAGCAGTGATGTGTATAGGTTTTTAGACATGGGGTGGCAAAGAGGAAGGCAGGGAAAAAATGCACTAAACCTGTGTGATTATAGCAGCCATTTAAGAGTACTACTTGTTACAATGCAGGAAACAATCCTAATAAATCCTTGGATCAGTTTAATAGCAGATTGTTTGATAATGTCTCTATTTGACAATATCATGTGTTCTCCATGTCAGATTATTTGATGACGATCCTCTAATAGATATTTGCACAATATCTGATTTCTTCCTTAGTTAGTCATATATCATTACTGTAGTGGCTTCATAGTCACTTTATACTGTATTTAGTCCATAAGGCATTTGGCTTTCAATGTTACCAAAGATATTATTGTAGATACAGTAAAAGTCTGCATTAATTGAGTAATAGGCGTTTCGGGTTGGAGTTGGACCTATTTCTACAGTAGCTCTGCTTTCTGGGAAAGTGGAAGTGTAAGGAAGCTCTGACAGAAAACATTGTCTGCAATGCATTATGTTTTAGGTTTGTTTGTGTTCACTGTTTTAACTTTCAATTGATTTTTTTAAGTCACAACATTTTATGCATTTGACATGTTTACTTGAAAAATATATACATTTTTTGTCTAAAAAAAAAAGTGTGGTTTGTGCATCTTTTTCTGCAGCAGTTCAGTACAGTGCAACACAGTTCAGTTCAGTACAATTCAGTACCACACAGTTCAGTTCCGTACAATTTCAGTACAGTGCAACACAGTTCAGTTCTGTACAATTCAGTACAATTTCAGTACAGTGCAACACAGTTCAGTACCCACCCCACAACAAGCATAGCGTCACCTAAGTTGACGCGCATGCGCACTGGCACTTTGCCTCTTTTATTCCTGCCGCTGGCCGTCTTCCCGCGTTCGGGCAACACGGAACAAATGTGAACATTTCAAACAAAAACACCGGTTAATTTCTCGCGCTCTCTCGCTCGCCCCCGTCCTCCAGGAACCATGGCGGTAAACTTCGGCAGAATTGTCGTGGGGATATATGTGGAGATAAAACGGAGTGACGGTGAGTTTATTAGTTAAGGTAATTGTTAAGCTATGTAGTGTAACTAGCTTTTTACCGTTTAGTCATACTTTGCTTCGCTAAGCTAGCAATGGCTAAGATTAATGCTAGTAATGCTAGCATTAGCAACCCGGCAAACCTTTTTAGTGAACTACTGTACTGACACTTTTTTAGGTAGCCAATGCAGTGCATCCCTGTTGCTGTGGTAGCTAAGCTAACGACCTACATACCTAGCGCAGTAAACACAGCAACGGTTGCTAAGCTAAAATGAGCTAAGCTAACTAGCCGGTCCGTTTACTTGTAGTCAAGTCGACCTGGCGTTAAAAAAAGGCATAACGTGTGTATGTATATATATATAATAGGTAGAGAAACTTTTCCCTATAAGAACTCGACGAATAAGATAATTAACACCGTTAAATTTCTGATTGCCAGCGTTAATAATTTAGCACAAAAAACTAAAGCTTGCTTGGTTCTGTTACTAAGCTCTGTCTAGCAAGAGCTTCCTGTCAGTGGTTAGGCGTTAACTAGCGAGACAGCTAGTAATCCGTGTAACCTGGTGTGCAGTTTCTTTTCACAAATATATTGCTCTTTTAAATGTTGGTCACAATACAGCATTTTTTTTTTTATCGATTTAGTCTGATGGATGACAATCACTGAAGTTCATCTGTGGGTGTTTTAATAAGCGGAAACAGACATGTAGTAATTACTCTAGTTTTAGTTCCAGTTATTCTGGGTGTGTTAAGCAAAGCAATGCATGATTCAGATCAGTAACAGCCTTTGGTTAATTCATTACAATCTGTTTACCATATAGTATTATTGTCAACTAGATATCAACCCCTTTGATCAAGAATAATTCATGAACACAAGTAGGCAAAATGGTGTCCTTGTCAGTTTAGGTACATTCTCACTCAATTTAGATACATTCTCACTCTAACTCCATTTAAGATTCAGCCACTGAAACGCCCTCATGAATTAAGATTAAGACATTTCTCATTGTATACCGTCCCTTTCTTAAATTTATTGTCCACCCTACTGGTTTAATTTACATTATCATCTACCTTAAAAAGATTCATCTACCATGAAAGATCATGGCATCAACAAAGATGTCTCTTAAAGATTAACCATGTTTAGAGTTTGCTGCTCCAAACAGTGAAACCTTAACATATGTTAGATTTAGAAAAATGAACACTCTGCAAATCATGTTGCATGATGACAGAATTTCTGTAGTTTTGGATGCAATGAAATAAGGGTATATGAGCGATATTTATAATACTCTGCAGCTCTGACAGTAGTGCCAGCTGTTCTGAATTCAGTTAACATGTTTATCTAAGTCTGCTAGTTCCACTAGATGTAACTTTTATAGAGGTCATTTATGAGGTCACTAGGTCTTTGCATTGAAACAGTATGTTTTCCACCACTGGAAAGTCTTCAGGTTATTTTCTATTTTCTCTGGAACAAATTTATTGCCTCTGAATGAATTTTCTCAAATTTCCGGTAACAGCGTGCCATGTTGCATTTTATTTTTTGCAGATTAAAAAAGTGGAGTAGCACCAGATTTTCATGTTGTTCTTTGGTTAATAAACTATACATAGTTTGGCCAATAACAGATATCCCATTAACTGGTGCAGAGAAAGTATTATTATTATTATTATTATTATTATTTTTGCAGGGTTGATATAGGAGTATTTGTGACTCATGCAAAGAAGGTTTTTGCAAAAGGATGTGTTTGCACCTCACATGTGGTGTTCCTTGGATAGGCTCTTGATGAATGAATGATCATATCACAATAGACAGTTATTGCATGTATTGCAATTTTTCATGAGGTTTATCGTTTTAACAAAAAGACGGCAATATGGAGATTTTGGCATCAGTTTGGTTGGAGTAAAATGGAGGTGTTCAATGTAATGCAACTATCGATCTAATGATCTCTGATTTTTTCAGTGAACCGTCAGGCAGTTTGTTGTGATGCAGATATTATAGGCATGGTGTGCAGTCATAGATTATTCTCGTTAATGTTATAGTAACATTAATCCCTGTTTTTCCTATCCGAGAGATTCTTTTTCTGAAAGAAAGAACGTTCTTATCAGAATAAACATCATTTAAGTTAATGAATTTTTTTTAGAAAATTAATGAATGACGTGTGTTGTTCACTGAGGACGTGCCCTTTAAAATGAACAAATGCTAACAAGACAAGTGCAGCTTGAGAGACTTAAGTCTTACAGGAGTGATCACACTGTAAACACTAGAAAAAGCATACTATTGGCATATGAATTTATACAACATTTTTAGGAAAGTTGTAGTTATGTGGTGTAAGCATCTTGTACCTCATAAATTATCTAGTTGTTAGCAATTGTACTACTAGGTGATCAATCTGACTGATGCCTTTTCAAGGCATTGTGGAAACTGTTAGTATACTGTTATTGCTGCTATTAAATAATTGCACAGATTGGGTGAGATGGCGTTAAATAATAGATAACAGACATTACCATTTCCTCTGTTTAGTTCACTGAATCATAACAGTAGTGACTAGTACAGCTTCTGAAATTACCTGGAAACAGGAGCTGTGTAGATTTTATTTTTTATTTAAGATCAGACTTGGCTTTCTCTCTATAAGATTTGAAAGACATACATATGTCAATGTTAATATATATATTTTTTTGCAGGGCGAATACATCAGGCCATGGTAACATCTTTAAATGAAGATAACGAAAGTGTTACTGTGGAGTGGATTGAAAATGGAGACACAAAAGGAAAAGAGGTAAGCCTGAAGGTCTTTTGTAAGCTTATAACTCTCAGCGATGTATGGGAGAACAGTGCCAGTGTTCAGAGGCAAGATAAGGGCAGCAAGCTGCACTGCACAAAAGTGGGCATTGTGCTCGGTAAGCATTGATGCCATTTTCTTCTATACAATAAACTGAAACTTGAAACTCTGTGGAAATTAAACTTTTACAGTTTTATAAAGAAAGACTTTATGATTTGAAGCTGCCAAAAATCAGCTTAAAAATTCTGACTTCAATATAAAGTACTTATTTACTTTTTTGTAATAAGTGAAGTCTTAGTAATAGAGCCGACAAAGTGGTACTTTATTAAGATTACAGCTTCTGACAAAAATAATCCTAGTATTTACTTTCATATGGTACATACCATCTGTTAAGCCTTCCCTGGTTTTGAAAGCATGATTTTTTTATTTTTTATTTTTAAACTTTAGACATGAGGAGATCAGTCAAGTGGGAATGTATATTTTTACATTTATTAAATTTAATATATACAGTTTATTAAAGCTTGGTGAGAAGGTAAAATCACATTGTGCATTTTACAGTGAAGAGGGGAAGCCTGAAGTACATGTCAACATGAAACCACTAGTTCTTCCTAATTTGTTCCACATATTGTCTTTCAACAAAGCCAACATTAAACTCACTTGAAAGCAGTCATGAATGTATTTTTCCTAGGACATTAACATGCGCAAATATATAACATTTGACGTTTTAAAACTCTGATTGAATGTGTTTATTCTTTTCGAACAGATTGATCTAGAAAGTATATTTTCACTAAACCCAGATGTTGCTCCCGAAGAGGAGATCTCTCTGAGCCCTGTAACACCACCTCCTCCCACACCTACTTCTATGAAGGTCAACAAGATCCCCAAGGTTTGTACAAACCATCCAAATTCAGCATAAAGATATAAGACCTATCTTTAATATTTGCCATTATATCTCTTTCTAATAAAGATGCAAACCAAATGCATTCACTTGCGTTCTTCCCAAAGGGTAATGTTCACAGATCAGGAGATATAGTTTGCTCCTTATATTTTAGTATAAAAAACTTTTTGCAATCCTAACTGAAATTGCTGTGCAGAATCGAAGGACTATTGCTCCTGGAAGAGCTGAGATTCCACCCAGAGACAATAAAGGTAAGACTGGCTCGTGGCTCTCAATTGTAGTAGTATATTAATTGTTACAAGTAAAACAGATGCGTGTGTGTGCATGTGCTGCGCTGTCAGTTGTATCAACACGGGCGCGTCCTGGCCAGCAGCAACCAGAGTCAGCCCTCCCTCCACCTGCTCAGCTACCAGCCCAACCTGCACAGACCCAAACACAGCAGAGCCAACAACAGCAGCAGAATGGTAATCACACACCTTTGATTAAAATAGCACTCTATTCTTGATGCATAGTAATGGCTTCCAGTGGAGTGGATCTTACTGTAGCTTCAAATTAGTTTTTTTAATGTTTCTGTTCTGGCTACAAGGTGGCCTAGGGGGCATTTTTACGCATTTATTTCTCTAAACATACATTTTTGCAGCTTTTCTAAACATAAACATTTTAAGCTCTACAAAGCAATATATATGGGCAATATAGGCAGAGGGACAGAGAGAAGAGGAAAAGATCCTTTTACAAAGGAAGTGAATGACGCTATTGTGTAGTCATTATCGTCTGACTGAATTGTCATGTTTGGCAGCGAGGAGGAAGTCCAACTGTGTAAAGGAGGTGGAGAAACTGCAAGAGAAGAGAGAGAGGCGGCGATTGCAGCAGCAAGAGCTGAGGGAAAAGAGAGCCCAGGTCAGTGTCCTTGACACTGTAATCCTGTAATCACAGTACTGTTTTGGTTATTGTTTTTTGTCTTGATGTAGATGTCTGAATATTAAATTCAGCCAAATTTAGTCTGTGCTCACATGCTAAATTTACTAATACTAATATTAGTACTAATAGTTATTTTTTTTTACTTTTAATAACTTTAATATTGTATCTGCTTTCATAACTAAGTTTGCATTTTAATATGATTAAAAGAGCTGGTCTTATTTTAAGAGCAAATGTTCTTTAGTTTCTATAATTATAACTTGTCTCATTTTAATGACTTGCCGTGTGATTAATGATCTATTTGTTTTGAAGGAGGTGGACACTACAGTCCCCAATTATGAAATAATGCAGATGATCAGAGACTTTAGGGCAAGCCTAGATTACAGACCACTAACCACAGCTGATTTAGTGAGTATGAGCCAAAGTACTTTATATATTATTTTTCCATGGATGCCTGATATTTTGTAAAAGTTTTGTGTGATATTTAAGAAGATTTTTAAAATAAACCTATGGTGCTGTAGCTGTAACACTAAAGAGGCGTGTATTGTGGACAGATTGAAGAACACAGAATATGCGTTTGTGTGAGGAAGCGTCCTCTTAACAAAAAAGGTACAGACCTTTTGTTTATTTTCTTGCATATGTAACTTGTATTGCATATCTAACATACGAATGCTGAATTTTTAATGTTTGCATAATATGCCTTGTAATCTCTTACAAGGATTAACTTCAGCAGCCACTGTAGGTTGAAAGGAATTGAACCCATTCTGGACACAACAAATATGCATTTTGATTCCCTTTAATATGAATATGTAACCAAAATCTAGTTAAGTAATCATTGAGTGTGTTTGTGGTGAACTGTGGTGTTAAAAGAACATGTTACTCCTGTGTTTCAGAGCTCACTGCAAAGGAGCTAGATGTTATCACCATCCCCAGTAAAGATGTTGTCATGGTCCATGAGCCTAAGCAGAAAGTGGACCTCACCCGATACCTAGAGAATCAAACCTTTCGCTTCGATTATGCCTTTGATGACAGTACATCAAATGAAATGGTTTACAGGTTTGTCTTAATTATAATCCTCTATTGAGGAGAGCTTGTTGTTTTATGTGGTGGAAAATTAAATTAAGAAGTGCTACTGTGTAGGTTTACAGCAAGACCTTTGGTGGAAACCATCTTTGAGAGAGGAATGGCTACATGCTTTGCGTACGGTCAAACTGGAAGTGGAAAAACACACGTGAGATCTCTTTCCTTCTCCCCCAAATCTCATCTCTCTCTCCTTTTAAACGTGTATTATATGAATAGACAAATTATATGAATAGTTTTTCAGGTATTTCATTTTTGGTTAAGTCCTAATTGAAGTGCATATTAAAACTTCCTGCAGGCTGAAGTTCACATTGATGTCTTTGGTTTTTCAGACAATGGGTGGAGATTTTTCAGGAAAGAACCAGGATTGTTCAAAAGGAATCTATGCTTTAGCTGGTAAATATTTTTAAGAATGTGCAGTTTTAGCGTTTTTTTTTTTTTTGGAAGAAAGTACATTTTTAATAGTTTCAGAATAAAGATTCTTTAAAAAATTCTTTCTCTTACTCCATGCAGCTCGTGATGTTTTTCTTATGTTGAAGAAACCTAACTACAAGAAATTGGATCTTCAAGTCTACGCAACCTTCTTTGAAATTTACAGTGGAAAGGCAAGTAACTGAAACAAAGCAATTGTGTGGTGGTTACAAAAGGTTATTGGATGTGGAATATCATCAAAGTGATTAGCATTCAAAGAGTCTCTTTTTTTAGTACATATATTGTGTACCTTATCCGGCTCAGGTTGCTTACTTTTGTAGATTTTGGTGCTTTGCCCAGGTGTTTGACTTGCTGAACCGTAAAGCAAAGTTGCGCGTACTGGAGGATGGCAAACAGCAGGTTCAGGTTGTTGGGCTGCAGGAGAGTGAGGTCAGGTGTACTGAAGATGTTCTCAAGCTCATTGAGGTTGGAAACAGCTGCAGGTAATTAAATATCACTGTGAAATGCTCTGATGTAATAAATATGATGTGTGTTTTATATTATTTATATATATATTACATACATACACATTGTGTTCCTTATTTACTATAATCATAAGAACTTTTTCACGTCTCGATCCTCAGAACGTCAGGACAGACTTCTGCCAACGCTCACTCGTCCCGCAGCCATGCTGTCTTTCAGATCATTCTGCGAAGGAAGAGTAAGATGCATGGCAAGTTTTCACTGATTGACCTGGCAGGGAATGAGCGTGGTGCTGATACGTCCAGTGCTGACCGGCAAACACGACTTGAAGGAGCAGAGATCAACAAGAGCCTACTTGCACTGAAGGTGCGGTAAATCTCTATTTGTGAAATCATTTCTTTTGATTCCATCAATTATGAATGATTTATACATTGTGTTTCCTGGTATTTAATAGTAAATTTCAAGGATTGAAATACATCCAAAATTTTCTGGTGTCTTGTCTCTGTCAAGGAGTGCATTCGAGCCCTGGGGCGGAACAAGCCGCACACACCGTTCAGAGCCAGCAAACTTACACAAGTCCTCAGAGACTCCTTCATCGGAGAGAACTCGCGGACATGCATGGTGAATAGCCAGTGATTGTTTTACACATTTTTATTTTAAAAGAACCACAACCCTGTTTTTTTTATTGCAAGTGAGCCCTGGTTTATGATTTGTGTTTTCTGATCAGATTGCCACCATCTCTCCAGGAATGGCTTCATGTGAGAACACACTGAATACACTGCGATATGCCAACAGGTAAAAATGAAATCTCTTTGGTTGTCTGTATTTATTGGGTTTGATATATATTTTATTTATTTATGAAATGCAACAAAACAAACTTACATATAGTTTATAGTTGTTACATATATAAATAATGCAATGTTTATTAGTGATATATATTTTGTGTGCACGGCAAACATTGTTGTCCTGATTCTTCCTCTTACTGCTATCTCTCTCTCTCTTTACTTGTCTTTCTTGCTTATTCCTTTCTTGCTTCAGAGTAAAGGAGTTTGGGATTAGTCCCTCAGATATCCCATTTTCTCAGGGAGGAAGTCGCTCTGGGCTCTCTCCCACTTGCGAGTATGAGCAAGATTACTTATCCCGCTTTCCATCTGCTTTAACAGCAGATACACTGTTAAACCTTGTTTGCATCTACTTGGCTGAATTTGACCCATGATGCATGAGAAGAAGCTTACACAATCATGCTTAGTCATATGCATATAGATAACATGCACGGCCTCCCATTAGAGTATATACAAATGCTGCTTCTGTCTCATCTCGAGTGGTGTGCTTGGTGAATATTTTTCATCAGTCTCCCACCTATTTATCTGCTTTCATTTCACTTTATAACCCTGGGCATGTGTGCTGTGCCTTTCTTGTGTGCATTAATGAAGGATCAAATTTAATGACACCATTAGCAGTAAGGTGAGTAATGGGAACCTCTAGGCACCTTGGGCTTGATTTGATTTCAGATCAGTGAGCCACACTACAATTACAAAATTGTTTATCTCAGAACAATATCATCTCAGATTTCTAGAGCCATTTTTCTAGTACTACCATGCTATCATACCTTTTAACGTGTTATTAGTCATTAGGCTCTGTGAATTAATTTGGAACACATTTTACCTTTTTGAATACTATTCAGATATTTATTGTACTTACTGTAAGCATTCAAGAGCAAAGGACATGAAATATTAAAATGTACAATAATACTGTGTACTACTATATCAGTGGGATGTGGTAGCCTAGTGGATAAGGTGTTGGACTACTGATTTGGAAGGTTGTGAGTTCGAATCCCAGGTCTACTAAGCTGCCACTGCTGGGCCCCCTGAGCAAGGCCCTTAACCCTAATTGCTCAGTTGTTTAAAATGTAAGTTGCTCTGGATAAGGGACTCAAACCAAATGCTGAAAAACAGTAACACATTGTCAGTGCAACCCCTTTTATTCTTTACTGGTGTTATTCAAAGATAAATTTGAGCATGCTCTCTCCTGTTCACATAGAGTGAAGGAGCTGACCGTAGACCCGAACACAATGGCCGAAGGAGTCCGACCCAACATCAACGCCATCAACCAGTTGGACATCATGGAGGAGGAGTGGGAGCTAAGCAGCTCCCCTCAGAGAGATGACCTTAAGCTGCTCTGTGAACAGAATGTATGAAATAGACTAAAGCCTTCTTAGTCAGAAAGCATTGAAACTTTAGATGCATATCTTTAGCAGTTTTAGATATAACAATGTGTATTATCTAAACCCAAAGATGAAGTTTTGTTTTTGTGAGTCTGGATGCTATCGGTAATTTTAAGAAAAGGAGGTATGTTTTAAAGACTTGTCTGATGTTTTCTTAGGAAGAGGAAGTGTCTCCTCAGCTCTTTACCTTTCATGAGGTGGTGTCCCAGCTAGTGGAGATGGAGGAGCAGGTACTGGAGGACCACCGAGCAGTGTTTCAGGTGACACATCAGTTTATCCTGCAGGCTAAATTTGGTTTTTAAAATTAATATTTCTCTGTAGTGTGATATTTGTTGGGTTATAAAAAAAAAATCTTGAAATTTAGTAAAATATTTACTTAGTATCTGACCATGATTTGCTGATGGTTTACACATAGGGACAATATAAGTGTTGTTTAACTGGTTATTTTAAGTAGGTTTTTTCTTTTTCTTTTTCACCAATTCATGTGTCTATTGGTGGGTGTGCTTTTGTGTCCAGGAGTCAATTAGGTGGCTGGAGGATGAAAAGGTTCTGCTAGAGATGACCGAGGAGGTGGATTATGACGTAGACACCTACTCCTCCCAGCTGGAGCAAATACTCGACCAAAAGATTGATGTCCTGATTGAGCTCAGAGGTAGCCCTCATCCTGAAATCTTCAGAATCTTTTAGATTTTTGCTTAAAATGATTACTGAGTAAATAGCTAAAGCCACAGGGAACCTAAATCTGTGACTACTTTAATTAAGATGATCTTGGTCTTGTGGGCACACATACCATTGAGAGTAGATAGTTGTATGTAGTATGTGTAACTTAATAATGATATTTAGTTTGTAAATGGAAGGCAGACAGTTTTTTCTGTATAAATGTGGTTTACCAGACTTTCTGTTAATCTTGGTTAATCTCAAGCACATCAGGTACCTGGGCGGGGGGGACTATCAGATGTCATTTACGCATGATTATTAGAATATTAGCTTCACAACCAGACACTTTTTTAGATCGGTTTGGTCAGTGAATTCAACTGTTTTCATATATTTTTATAATGGTTTTGTCTACTATGTTCCTTACGGCTTTAACTAGTGAGCACATTTCCGTTATTTAAAAATAAACGTTTTAATGCGATCCACATTTCCTATTATGAATTAATAATAATAATAATAATAATGAGTGTGATAATGTGTACTCTTTCATTTGATAGATAAAGTGAGGTCGTTTCGCTCAGCCCTGCAGGACGAGGAACAAGCCAGTAAGCAGATCAATCCCAAGAGGCCACGAGCTCTGTAGACTTGGAACTAAGGTCACAGGCATAAGCATGATGGCTAGACACTTGGCAGAGTTCAGCAAATACCAAAATAACCATAATGTGTGTCTGTGCTACACAACCTGCTAGTGTCCAGCAGAGTTACTCAGAATTTGAATGTCTTTCTTTGGCCAACATGTGAAATATTCAAAACCTTAGATTATTACATTGACGTACTGCACTGCTTTAAGTGGACTGCTGATCTTCAAGGAATGTCCGGTAAAAGCTGCAATTGTACCCATCTACTAATGAAACCTCTCACACAAAATTACACTGAATATCATTTTGAAGATCAGCATGTGCCTTAAGACAGCTGTACAAGCACAGCCGTTCATGTAAGCGAGTGGGATTTGTTTTTTGTTAGAAAATTGATGGAGTGATCTTTGCAGTAGATTACATTTCTTTGTGTTTGTATTTATTTACTTTTTTAAAGTTTAGTTAAATGGCTGTTAACTACGTTGTCCATGTTTTAGGGTCTTTACCACCACCTTTATTTGAAGCTTATCTAAACTGAATGCATGTGCTTTTAATAACCTGTTCCCCATTCTGTTACCAGCATGGCAGACCAAGGCCCATCTGCACTTTATATAACCCTGTTTCTCTAGGAGTTGGACCTCCCACTGAAGTTGTATTACTCTATTATCTCTATTTGAGGGGTCTGTAATGTTCATTTAGTTTGTTTCAGTTATACTGTTCAACATAAATTGTATAAATTAATGATCTCAATGAGGTTGCTGCTGCTCTGGGGTGTGAGTAGAGCTGTATTTTGTCAATAATAATTCATTTTGTCATTTCTGGTTTTACTAGGGCATTGTTCTCGTACTCATTTTTTTACTCTGTGCTGTGGCTCTTTTTGGCCAGCTGTAGAATGGTTCATTGTATATTAACTCCATCTTGGCTGGTATCTGGAAAACACGTTGCTCAAAACACCCCATTTATATACTTTTAGAAAAAAAATGCTATAATCAGACATATAGAACAAACCATTTCACTACAGCTGATCTTTTCACTGTTATCACTAAACTCTGGAGGGTAAATGTTATATTACAATTTGACACGAGTGTTATGTTTGAAGAGTTCGCAGTATAACTCCAGCCTTGAGCCTCAGGAAAGTGGGACAGTGCAGGGAGATATCACCCAACTTCACTTGAGCCAGGCAATAGGGAGACAACTTTAGAAGCAGGTAGTTGGAGTGACAAATACTTGTATACAGAAGAGATTGCTTCATTGAAAGCAAGACTCTTATATTTGGTATCAAAAATTCTAACTAAAATGACAAACTTTTCATTGATTTATTGTATCTAAGAAAGAAAACAGCAACATTAGCCAGTATTTTAAACTAGAACTAATGGTACACATCATATGTACCAGTACATATTAGTACAGGTACTGAGAATTTGATGGTACTGACCAAATGCTGACAGTCATTAAAATATTTATGTATAGGATATTCCTATAAAGCATATATCACTCTTACAAACGCATAGGGTTTAATTTCTACAAGGTGGCTTTACCACAGGAACGGTACCAACAGTCCTATTGCAGCCTGCTAAAAGAAAACGCTTGGGATTATTTAAGAAGTGTAAAGGTTTCATATGCCAGCTTTCCTCTTTTATGGAGGCAACAGAGGTGTACTAACCTCTTTACAACTGGATTTTATTATTAGTTTTTTTTCCCCACACATTTCTCAAATAGGCTTAAGTGAAAAATATGGTGTTATTGAACATTTTCGCATAATAATATAGCACCTTGAGATTAACATCTAAATAAAAGGCACACTATAATTAAAATGTGATATCAATATGAATATACAGTCCAGACATCCTGTATTTGCGCTTCATGAAAAGTGGATCCCAGCAGAGTTGAACGCATGAAGTAATCTGAGGATGAGAAAGTAACAAGAACCAATTTAAAGCAGAGGAATGTAATTATTTGGTACATCAAGATTAGCTGCAGTGAAACACGTATTTGCAAAGTATATTCACGTACACCATGAAGTCATCTATGTCCATCGATCTTGCCCGTTTTTCACTAAACCCAGCTTCCTGTAGAACGCCCTCAATTTTCTGGATAATGCTGAAGTCCTCTGGTACTTCCTATTAATATACGATTTGAATGGCCAACAATCAAATTGACAAACAAAAAAAAACAAACACGTGCCAAAATACATCAAAAGCACCACAGTACAAACAAGCAATTTTACATAATCTACGATGAAGAATTTTCTGATATAGAGGGAGTGACTGTTTACTTACTATGTTGTGCATGGAGCAGTGAATTCTGTAGTTCTTCTCCAAAAGCTGCTCAACAGCAGTAGACCTTGGGTTGGGAAACAATACAAGATATAGAGCTAAAGGCACAACTGATAGCTGATGGATGTCAAATCGTTAAACTGAAATAAATACTTACTTGAAGGCTGCGTTCAGAGTTTTGTTCTTTCTTACAAACGCAATTCTGACAAGACCGTCCCATTCCTACAGGTAAAGATAATTTAACATTTTACTAAATAATACATAGAATTTAAAATTCATATTCGGTGTTAAACAGTGAGATGCACCAACTCGATGAATAGAGTGTGTTGTAAAACAATCCTGGTGCAAGTGAATCTGAAGTGATTGTGTGAGATTGTACTGAATGTTCGGAGATGAGAATGTTTACACCAATCCTTTACGTGTGGAGGTTTTACTTATATTGGGAGTTGTTGTCTTTTACAATTAGAGCAAAAGAACCTGTTTACATGGGGAAAAAAAATATTCTGTAGCTCTATAAACTGTGAGCAACTGGAACATTTGCTTCGTTATAATAAAATACATCAGGCCTGCCACATGTGTGTCTGCTCATTTCTGAAGTCAAATATATTTATAAAGACTGTTGGCTGTAGGAATTATTTCATTCTTTATTGTAAATGACTAAGATTGTTTGTATATTCAGATGAATAGTGGGAGTAACTGGCATTCTACTGTCCGAAATGGCACATATTTGCACACGCCATTCTTCTGGTGTGGGTTCATGCCAGTATTCTTTCTTATAATACAGCACTGATCAGGGGTCAGTAGCTCCCTTCTTGTGAAGAATCTGTGTCTTGTTAGCAGCAAAACGGCATATCGTCGCTGTCGGGCGGAAACCTCGTACGTCCAAATTTTGTCAATTTCATATTTTTTCACATATCGATGCTATTGGTCAGTCCCCACGTGGGTCTGTTATTTTTACAAGTTATTAACCAATCTAAAGTCTTGAAAATAGCTTGAGCGCAAATCTCATAACTACATTGGACACTTCAACTGTCCACCTCTTCGACACTCCACGGGAGAGCTTCGCTTCATATTTCTCCTCAAGAAGAGTCGCAACGAATCAACACGTCTTCTGAGGTAAATGTCTTCAAAACACTGGGCTCAAAGAAAAAAAATCTTGACCCCCGCTAGTTCTGGTGTTCGTCTGAGGACAGGAATTTAGCGCAAGACAATCCACTGCAGCGCGGACTAAACCCTGTGCATTGCAGATAAGGTACGGCGTTCTTTTAATTTCCTGAAAAATAACGGTTTTGGAGATACAAGGATTCCGCCCGACAGCGACGATATGTAAATAAAAAGGTAAACAAACCTGAAAATTGATGGGTGGTGGTGGATTTTTTGGCTCTATCCTGACCACACTAGATTCCACTTTAGGAGGAGGTCTGAAATTGTTTTTTCCAACCTGAAATAAGAAAGTGGTGTCATGTGACCTTTCTGTTCACAGGCTGCATTATATCAGTACAGAATGAAAGGAAGTGCTGTTAACAACCCTCAAATTACTTTCCAGTAACAGCATGACCTAAAGTGTTTTATTCTTTTTATACCAAAAAATTATTGTAGAGTATGTTTCATCCATTTATAGTTACATTTCTTCACTGAACAGTCTCTATTTTTCAAAAAGAATCTACAAAGTCTTCCCTCTTTACAACCTAACCTATAATAACCCTATAGTGGGAATTACAGTCGGTACTGCTGATACAGAAATTTACCTCCTGGCCAATCAAATTCACTAATTCAGCAACATTGTGGAATAAAAACAGCTTAAATCTATATGAACAGGTAAATAAGATCAGGGTCTTGAATCTGAAATAATTACCCCAGCAAACAAATTATGGAAATAAAATCTTTTCGAATGTACATTTAAATAGCAGGAGGACATCCAATGTTATGACAGATTTTCTCTTTATTTTGGTTATATAAAGGCTTGTAATCTTTGGCCAGTGTGAGCTGTGGAGATGCCTAACCTTCATGAGGTGGTCCACTCTTGCCAGTAGTTGTGTGTTGATTGATAGTCTGCAGTAGAGTTTATCTCCAGGCTTCGCCACCAACCGCATAGCAAACTCTCTCTGGAACATCAGCACTGCACATCTGTCACACACAGACACACACACCAAATTGACTACTCCAAAGTGCTGAAAGTGATTAGAAAACATGTAAGTTATGATAACCATAAAGTTCTTAGTTAGGTGCTTAGTGAAAAGATGGGTAACGTTTTGAGAACTCGACAGATTTGACTATAAACTTCATACCTGAAGAAAGGTCTGTGAAGAAGTAGCTTGAAGACAAATGGTGATGATATCTGCAAAATAAGTAATACTGAAGTTGTAAAAGGAAGAAAAAAAAGGAATCTTAAAGAACTTCTCTCATATTAAATTAACAAAAAAGAAATACATTTATGGATTGTTACCTGATAGGGTAAATTTGCTACACACACATCAAAAAATGGCAGTTCAGTCTTCAAAACGTCACCAACCAAAATCTGTAACTTTGTCTGCATCGGCCTGTAAAAAGTTCATGCACGGTTTAAGAATGGATTATTAAGCCCCAAGAAAAGCCAATCAAATAATACAAATAGTGCTCAATTAATCTCAATCACTCACGTGCACTGCACTCGTTTCTGAAGTTCAGCTACAAGCCTCGTGTCCAGCTCACATGCGACTACCTTTAAATGACAGGAAATATATGGTACATTATGTTCTTGTTCAGGATCAGGACATTAAATACAAAAACTTTTAAAGCATAGCTACTTTTTTGGCCTTTTCCAGAAGTTTTACGGTCATGTTTCCAGTTCCAGGACCGACCTCCAGGACCACATCTGTAGGTCTCAAGGCTGCCTGATGGTATACAATCAATAAACAATATTAAACATAAACATGTTCAATATAAACAGACATTTACTGACATTATTAACCATAAAAAAAAATCTTCTTTTAATAGTACCATAGGTGACAGATGATTAAGGGAAGCTAGAAATAAGTGCTACTTCAATACACCAATAAAGAAGGTTCATCCTTTGACCTTCAGAACCCTAGATATTTATTGTATAACCAACCACTATGTTCCTGAAGGCAATGCCATTAGATGATAAAGATGATGATGATTAGAATTTGGTGTGTAACAATCTTCATATATTCAAATTTATTTGTATAGCGCTTTTTACAATTGACATTGTCTCAAAGCAGCTTTACAGAACATAAACATAGAACAAAATGTTATTATAAAGAATCATTTAAAGATTAATATTATACAAAAATTAAGATTAATGTTAGATATATTTAAAATGTGTTTGTATTTATCCCCAGTGAGCAAGTCTGAGAGGTGACTCAGGTGACTGTGGGGAGGAACAACTCCCTTTAATGGTAAAGGAAGAAACCTTGAGAGGAACCAGACTCAAAGGGGAACCTCATCCTCATATGGGTGACACTGGAGGGTGTGATTATAAATATACAGTCTGATAAATGTATTGACGAGGAGATTGTTGCACTCAA